>NW_019942769.1:280648-299138 GCF_002910315.2 Salvelinus sp. IW2-2015 | reverse complement strand
TGATATCCCCTGGGACTGTTAGACATGTAAAATGACTGATATTCCCTGGGACTGTTAGACATGTAAAATGACCTGATATTCCCCTAGGGACTGTTAGACATGTAAAATGACTGATATTCCCTGGGCTGTTAGCATGTAAATGACTGATATTCCCTCGGACTGTCTAGACATGTAAAATGACTGATATTCCCCTGGGGCTGTTTAGACATGTAAAATGACTGATATTCCCTGGGGACTGTTAGACATGTAAAATGACTGATATTCCCCTGGGGCTTTAGACATGTAAAATGACTGATATTCCCTGGGGCTGTTAGACAATGTAAATGACTGATATTCCCCTGGACTGTTAGAGATGTAAAAATGACTGATATTCCCTGGGGCTGTGACTGTAAAATGACTGATATTCCCTGGGGCTGTTAGACATGTAAAATGATGAATTTGTGATAAAATGACTGATATCCCCTGGCTTTAGACATGTAAAATGACTGATATTCCCCTGGGGACTGTTAGACATGTAAATGACTGATATCCCTGGACTGTTAGACGATGTAAAATGACTGATATTCCCTGGGCTGTTAGACATGTAAAATTGACTGATATTCCCTGGGACTGTTAGACATGTAAAATGACTATATTCCCTGGGACTGTTAGACATGAAAATGACTGATATTCCCTGGGACTGTTAGACATGTAAATGACTGATATTCCTGGGACTGTTAGACATTTAAAATGACTGATATTCCCCTGGGACTGTTTCGACGTGTAAAAATGACTGATATTCCCCTGGGACGACTGTGTAGACATGTAAAATGACTGATATCCCTGTGTAAAATGACTGATATTCCCCCTGGGACTGTTAGACGTGTAAAAAGACTAATATTCCCCTGGGCTGTTAGACATGTAAAAATGACTAATTCCCCTGGGACTGTTAGACATGTAAAATGACTGATATCCCTGGGCTGTTAGACATGTAAAATGACTGATATTCCCCTGGACTGTTAGACATGTAAAATGACTGATATTCCCTGTGTAAAATGACTGATATCCCTGGGACTGTTAGAACATGTAAAATGACTGATATTCCCTGGGGCTGTTAGACATGTGTTAAAAGGACTGATATTCCCCTGGACTGTTAGACGTGTAAAATGACTGATATTCCCCCTGGGACTGTTTAGACATGTAAAATGACTTGATATTCCCTGGGCGTTTAGACATGTAAAATGACTGATATTCCCCTCTGGCAGCATGGTCCAAATATATTCTGCTGTCCTATCGAGCGTGCAACACTGTGCGTTGTATCGCCATATCTAAAAAAAACAGACGTGGCACTTTCACCAATTAAAGGATTCCCGCTTTGAAGTTGTCATTTAGTCACGGAAAAAACTAACAGCTGACAAACTAATGGCCTAAATCCACCAACAGTTTAAGAGCAGAAGTATCAAGCAACACTGAAAAACTCCAGAAAAACTGTCTTAAAAAAGAGAGAACTGCTGAATCCATTAAGACATAACCGAATGATTCTTTAAAAAAAGGTACAATGTAATATTTAACAGCCATTTTTTTTTTGTCATTTAAAATAATGTTTATCAATTATCATTTTTGACAAATATAGACTAACTTAGAAATGCCTAGGGCTTAGCAACATCTATCCAGCCACATCCCTCGGTTACGGGATTACTTGCAACGATTGTGATATGTGTGGTTGTTTAAAACTTACATTAGTTGACTAGGACATTACACTTGTGTGTGTTATGTATTATGTATTTTTACAATGTCAAATAAACTCGTTTACAATACATAGAGTACAGTAGGTAGTTACCAGCACAACACAGGTGGCTATCAYTCTGGTGGGTTCAAACATTCTCTTCAGCTGTTTCAGAGGTCCCATCAGGAAACAGGTGCTGCAGACACATACAGGAAAACACAACGGTTAAAATGGTAGGAAATAAATGTCACATGGATTTGAATTTCTATGATTTATTATGTTGGAAAGACTACATATATTGTTCAAAACAGCCCAGAGAAATGAAAACGTTTTGTTGTTGTTGCTGATATTACAATTGATAGATGAGAAGACCTTGACATGGATTCAACACAACACTAAAAAAAACAGACAAGCAAAGATAATGCATTCTAATTTCAAATGTTAATAGATTTTCTGTGGCTGGCATTATAATAAGCCATGTATACTGAACAAAATCTAAAAACGCAACATCTTCAACGATACTGAGTTACAGCTCATATAAGGAAATCAGTCAAATTCATTAGGCCCTAATCTATGGATTTCCATGACTGGGTAGGGGCACAGACATAGGTGGGCCTGGGAGGAATTTGCCCAGCCGCTGGGGAGCCAGGCCCAGCCGCTGGGGAGCCAGGCCCAGCCGCTGGGGAGCCAGGCCCAGCCAATTAAAATGAGGTTTTCCCCACAAAAAGGCTTTATTATAGACAGAAATTCTCCTCACTTTCATCAGCTGTCTGGTCTCAGACGATCCCCGAGGTAAAGAAGCCGGTGGTGACTGGGCTTTCTCTGTACTGGGATCAGTTTATACACTGGCTACCGCCACACTGTCTCTTTACAGTCTTTATGGACTCTTTTCTAGGTCAGGAGACTAACATTTATCTCATAATGCTACATCATCACTAACAGCTACACAAAGTATAGAGAGAGAGAGAAGAGAGGAGAAAGAGAGGAGAGAGAGAGAGGAGAGAGAGAGAGGAGAGAGAGAGAGAGAGAGAGAGATGGGCATTCCTGTGCCGTGAATCGAAAATACGATTCACTGGCGCATTTTGTTCATGTCTTATGATTAACTTGAACAAATTAATGAATTTTCTAATGAGTTAAACACATTTTAGAATTACGTTTTAATGTCTGGATTCCGTGATTCTGTCCGCAACACAGATCTTAGAGAGCCCTGCTGGTAGGCCTAGGATATTTATATACACTCACACACAGTACCAGTCAAAAGTTTACACCTAAAACCTACTCATTGAAGGGTTTTTATTTATTTTTACATTTTCTACATTGTAGAATAATAAGGAAGACATCAAAACTATGAAATAACACATATGGAATCATGTAGTAACAAAAAAGAGTTAACAAATCAAAATAAAAAGCAAAAGTAGCCACCRTTTGCTTTGAGGACAGCTTTGCACACTCTTGGTATTCTCTCAACCAGCTTCATGAGGTAGTCACCTGGAATGCATTCCAATTAACAGGTGTGCCTTTTTTTAAAGTTAATTTGTGGAAKTTCTTTCCTTCTCAATGCTTTTGAGCCAATCAATTGTGTTGTGACAAGGTAGGGAGGGTATACAGAAGATAGCCCTATTTGGTAAAAGACCAAGTCCATATCATGGCAAGAACAGCTCAAATAAGCAAAGAGAAAGAAGAGTCCATCTTTACTTTAAGGACATGAAGGTCAGTCCCTGCGGACAAGTTCAAGAACTTTGAAAGTTTCTTCAAGTGCAGTCACAAAACAAAAAAATCAAGCACTATGATGAAACTGGCTCTCATGAGGACCGCCACAGGAAAGGAAGACGCAGAGATACCTCTGCTGCAGAGGATACGTTCACTAGAGTTACCAGCCTCAGAAATCGGCAATTAACTGCACCTCCAGATTGCAGCCCAAATAAATGCTTCACAGAGTTCAAGTAACAGACATCTCAACGTCAATTGTTCAGAGGAGACTGTGAATCAGGTCTTCATGGTCAAATTGCTGCAAAGAAACCACTACTAAAGGACACCAATAAGAAGAAGAGACTTCCTTAGGCCAAGATACACATTGGACATTAGACCGGTGGAAATCTGTCCTTTGGTCTGATGAGTCCAAATGTGAGATTTTTGGTTCCAACAGCCGTGTCTTTGTGAGACGCAGAGTAGGTGAACGGATGATCTCCACATGTGTGGTTGTACCGTGAAGCATGGAGGAGGAGGTGTGATGTGTGGGGGTGCTTTGCTGGTGACACTGTCAGTGATTTATTTAGAATTCAAGGCATACTTAACCAGCATGGCTACCACAGCGTTGTGCAGTGACACGCCATTCCATATGGTTTGCGCTTAGTTGGACTATAATTTATTCAACTCATTCAATTCAAACTCAGTGCCTCTTTGCTTGACATCATGGGAAAATCAAAAGAAATCAGCCAAGACCAGAGAAAATAAATCGTAGACCTCCACAAGTCTGGTTCATCCTTGGGAGCAATTTCCAAACGCCTGAAGGTACCACGTTCATCTTTACAAACAATAGTATGCAAGTATAAATACCATGGGACCACGCAGCCGTCATACCGCTCAGGAAGGAGACGCATTCTGTCTCCTAGAGATGAACGTACTTTGGTGCGAAAAGTGCAAATCAATCCCAGAACAACAGAAAAGGACACTGTGAAGATGCTGGAGGAAACGGGTACAAAAGTATCTATATCCACTGTAAAACGAGTCCTATATCGACATAACCTGAAAGGCCGCTCAGCAAGGAAGAAACCACTGCTCCAACCCGCCATAAAAAGCCAGACTAAGGATTGCAACTGCACATGGGGACGAAGACTGTACTTTAGGAGAAATGTCCTCTGGTCTGATGAAACAAAAATAGAACTGTTTGGCCATAATGACCATCGTTATTTTGGAGGCAAAAGGGGGAGGCTTGCAAGCCGAAGAACACCATCCCAACCGTGAGCACGGGAGTGGCAGCATCATGTTGTGGGGTGCTTTGCTGCAGGAGGGCTGGTGCACTTCACAAATAGATGGCATCATGAGGAGGGAAATTATGTGGATATATTAAAGCAACATCTCAAGACAGGAAGTTAAAGCTTGGTCGCAAATGGGTCTTCCAAATGGACAATGACCCAAGCATACTTCCAAAGTTGTAGCAAAATGGCTTAAGGACAACAAAGTCAAGGTATTGGAGAGGCCATCACAAAGCCCTGACCTCAATCCCATAGAAAATGTGTGTGCAGACTGAAAAAGCGTGTGCGAGCAAGGAGGCCTACAAACCTGACTCAGTTACACCAGCTCTGTCAGGAGGAATGGGCCAAAATTCACTCAACTTATTGTGGGAAGCTTGTGTAAGTCTACCTGAAACGTTTGATCAAGTTAAACAATTTAAAGGCAATGCTACCAAATACTAATTGAGTGTATGTAAAAGTCTGACCCACTGGGAATGTGATGAGAAATAAATCACTCTCTCTACTATTATTCTGACATTTCACATTCTTAAAATAAAGCGGTGATCCTAACTGACCTAAGACAGGGAATTTCTACTAGGATTAAATGTCAGGAATTGTGAAAAACTGAGTTTAAATGTAATTGGCTAAGGTGAATGTAAACTTCAGACTTCAACTGTATGCATGTATGTATGTATTAGGGACCTGCTGGTGGGCCTGGGTATATATTATGCAACATGAAACGCATGGTTACTTTTACACCTGCCCACCTGAATATACTCCTCAAATTAAAAAATATGACGTGTGAGCACTTCAAGTTACTGTGTGGACAAAAGCCCTCATCTGCATTACAAATGGCACACTATTCCCTACATAGTGTACAATAGGCCCTAGTCAAAAGCAGTGCACTACATAGGGAGCCATTTGGGGAAAAATGTCCAGTGTAAACATGACACTACTGTTTGTGGTTCAGAACAGTAACCAGAAGTGAGGACACACTGAACCCGTTTCTTTCACAGTGTTGTCGCTGTGGAAACACACAAGATGACAGAAGACACTTGAAAACAAAGAGATGTCACAGTTCACCGTCCGGTAGGAAAATGATACCGTGTCAAAAGAAAGCCACACGACGACGCGACACCTGTCTGTGATAACCAATCAAATTAATTTCAGCAAACGGAAGCACAGTGGCATGGAAACAATCCCAAATAAGGAAAAAAAAATAAACTTAGAGAGAGGAACCAGGCAAGAAGTGTTGGTCCCATGTTTCATGAGTTGAATTACAAAAAAGCTATTCCTCTCAACTTTTGAGCACAAATTTGTTTACATCCCTGTTTTGTGAGCATTTCTCCTTTGCCAAGACACTTCCAGCCACCTGACAAGTGTGGCATATCAATAAGCTGATTAAACAACATGATCATTACACAGGTGCACCTTGTGCTGGGGGACAATAAAAGACCACTCTAAAATGTGCAGTTTTGTCACAACAACACAATGCCACAGATGTCTCAAGTTGAGGGAGCGTGCAATTGGCATGCTGACTGCAGGAATGTCCCCCAGAGCTGTTGCCAGATCATTTAATGTTAATTTATCTACAACAAGCTGCCTCCAATGTTGTTTTTAGAAAAAAATATATATAAATAAATAAAATCGGCAGTACGTCCAACCGGCCTCACAACCGCAGACCACAGGTAACCGTGCCAGCCCACGACCCCCACATCCGGGTTCTACACCTGCGGCATCGTCTGTGGTGGGGTGGAGGGGTGCTGAGGAAAAACGAATTCTCATTCCTCACTTTGTGAGGAAAAACTCATTCTGATTGGCTGGGCCTGGCTCCCCAGTGCGTGTGCCTGGCTGCCAAGTGGGTGGGCCTATGCCCGCTAAGGCCCACCCACGGCTGCACCCCTGCCAGTCATGTAAAATCCATAGATTAGGGCCTAAAACTTAAAGAGAGAGTGAGTGTACCTCATGATAAGATGTAGACCACACTATCTACCAAGACTATCTATATTTTTCGTAGCCGTCCATTTACCACCACAAACCCATGCTGGCACTGAGACCACGCTGAACAAGCTGTATACGGCCATTAGCAAACAAGAGAATGCTCATCCAGAAGTGGCGCTCCTAGTGGCCGGGGACTTTAATGCAGGCAAACTTAAATCAGTTTTACCTCATTTCTACCAGCATGTTACATGTGCAGCCAGAGGAAGAAAACCTCTAGACCACTTTTACTCCACACACAAAGACGTGTACAAAGCTCTCCTTCCATTTGGCAAATCTGACCATAATTCTATCCTACTGATTCCTGATTACAAGCAAAAACTAAGGCAGGAAGTACCAGTGACTCGTTTAGCAACACTCCACTGATCACCGACAACGATGAGACAGCCATTAAGGAGGTGGTCAGAGACCTGGCAGTGTGGTGCCAGGACAACAACCTCCCCCTCAACGTGAGCAAAAGACAAAGGAGCTGATCGCAGACTACAGGAAAAGGAGGACCGAGCACGCCCTCATCTCATCGACGGGGCTGTAGTGGAGCAGGTTGAGAGCTTCAAGTTCATTGGTGTCGACAACACTTRCCCCCCCCTCAGGAGACTGACAGATCTTCAAAAAGTTCTACAGCTGCACCATCGAGTGCATCCTGACCAGTTGCATCACCGCCTGGTTTGGCAACTGCRCGGCATCCAACCGTAAGGCGTGTAGTGCGTACGGCCCAGTACATCACTGAGGCCAAGCTTCCTGCCATCCAGGACCAGGCGGTGTCAGAGGAAGGCCCCCAAAAATTGTCAGACTCCAGTCACCCAAGTCATAGACTGTTCTCTCTGCTACCATACGGCATGTGGTACCGGAGCGCCAAGTCTAGAACCAACTAGGCAAGTCAATCAAGAACAAATTCTTATTTACAATGACGGCCTACCCTGGCCAAACCCGGACGACGCTGGGTCAATTGTGCACCGCCCTATTGGACTCCCAATCACAGCCGGATGTGATGCAGCCTGGATTCGAACCAGGGACTGCAGTGACTCCTCTTGCACTGAGATGCAGTGTCTTAGACAACAGCGCTACTCGGGAGCCCTGCAGAGGGGGTAACTGTTCATTTATTTTTTACTTTATAGAGCTTGAAGTAAGCATTTCACGCTAAGGTGAACCTGCTGTATTTGGTGCATGTGACAAAATTGGATTTGATTTAATGAATTTATTTAAAATTGACTGATTTCCTTATTTGAACTGTAACTCAGTAAAATCTTTGAAATTGTTGCATGTTAAGTTTATATTTTTGTTCAGTATTATAGTAAGTAAGCATTTGCCAGAACGGCCCATAGAGGCAGGAGCCCATCTCCTGATTACACACTCCCTGGATAGAACGCTAGTCTGTCGTAGGGCCTTTCCCCAATCAATCTCCTTCATGCTGAGTGCCAAGCAAGGCATTGGGTCCCATTTTTAGAAAGTCGATTGGTATGACTCTTATCTTGGAGACAGTCACATGTAATACATTTATCTGACAGCTCAACCCTCTCTTGATTCTTAGAGAACTAAACCCAACAGACCTGTTCCACCATCAGGAATTCAATCAAAATACATTACTGACCTGTACAAAAATGTCCTGAATTATAGAAACCCTTGTTTACCACAATGAATCCTAGACAGCTGGACATTGTGTCCAAAGCAACTTACTTAGTGAGTGCATGGAGACAAAACAAATGGTATGCGTGTGTGGTCCCTGCGGGAAATGAACCTACGACCTTGGTGTTCATTAGTGTCATGCTCTTACCTACTGAGCCACACAGGACTACTACACCAAGCTCAATAGGGAACCCATCCAATGTGCTTCTGTTCTGTCTGAACATTTAAAAAATAAATACTGCATAGTATGACAGACAAACCAGGTGGTCTTACTGACACCTGAAACATAGAAATAGAACCGCTAGAACAGGGACAGAATTCTAATTCTAGAACAGGGACAGAATTCTAATTCTAGAACAGGGACAGAATTCTAATTCTAGAACAGGGACAGAATTCTAACTCTAAATTCCGTGACTTGGAACACCCCTCGACAGATGAACTCAAAAGAACACTTTGGCAGCTACTTAACGGACTGCTACAGAGTACACTCCAAGCTGGGTGACGGGACAGGAGATCAATAATTGATAGGTCATTTGTAAAGTGTGGACAAAAAAAAAAAAGATTAGGCACCCCAATCAATCACGCTAGTGGAGTGTTGCTAAACAATCAAATCGACACACAGATGTTAGAAAAACGGCAACAACTCGATGTGTCTGGGTCAAGTCCATCCAAAGTCAAGTTACATGGGTAGGAGGGAACTTACAGTGAAATTACCTCACATTAAATTAGAATTGAAGTGTATAATGTAATTTTTAAAAATGTAAAAAGTATATCAAATAAGTATGCATTTAGTAATAGCTTAATTCCTGCATTGCTTGTACTGGAAATAGCTTTGTCTTTAGCTCTGGCAGTAACAACAGTATTGGTAGCAGACCATGAACAAAATGAATGGACTCACCTGGAGAGWGCAGCAAGGTTACCTAGTGTGTAGAACACAGCAAACAGCTTGGTGCCATTGGGTAAGAACAGCAGTGCAGTGCCCTGGTTGAAAAACACACACAATTAAATTATTACTATGTCCACCTAGGCATCATCCTACCATCAGTTTGTATGATCAGTCTGATCGGCTAAAGAAACTCCTGGAAGACATTTACATTACATTTACATTTAAGTCATTTAGCAGACGCTCTTATCCAGAGCGACTTACAAATAGGTGCATTCACCTTATGATATCCACAAGAGAAGAGGTACGCTAGATCAATGTTACCTGGAATTAGACTATTTGGTAAATATCAGGTAGGCCAAATATTTTAAATTTGATAATATTTGTATTGCTTTTGCCTATTTATTTTGAACAAGAATGATCTGTGGGCCAAAGGAAAATGGTTCCCTGAAATGTTACAAATACAATGTTACATGATCGCCCCCTAGTGGTGAAACACCATATCACTTTCTACACATGGACATGCTGGTTCACAAAAACAAGATCTTTGACTCATTTAGCTTTAATTTTAAAAGTTGATCATATAGTCTAAGGCTCTCCATCCCTGTTCCTGGAGAGGGATCCTCCTGTAGGTTTACATCAGGGCTCTCCAACCCTGTTCCTGGAGAGGGATCCTCCTGTGGGTTTACATCAGGGCTCTCCAACCCTGTTCCTGGAGAGGGATCCTCCTGTGGGTTTACATCAGGGCTCTCCATCCCTGTTCCTGGAGAGGGATCCTCCTGTAGGTTTACATCAGGGCTCTCCAACCCTGTTCCTGGAGAGGGATCCTCCTGTGGGTTTACATCAGGGCTCTCCAACCCTGTTCCTGGAGAGGGATCCTCCTGTGGGTTTACATCAGGGCTCTCCAACCCTGTTCCTGGAGAGGGATCCTCCTGTGGGTTTACATCAGGGCTCTCCATCTCTGTTCCTGGAGAGATCCCGTCCTGTAGGTTTTCACTCCAACCCTGGAGGGAGGAGGGTACCTCTCCAGGAACAGGGTTGGACAGCCCTGCTGTAAACCTACAGGAGGATCCCTCTCCAGGAACAGGATTTAAATAATTTTTTTATTTAAAAGAAAAACAGTACTCCGGTATATAGTCTCATTATTTTCATTTGTTATTTAACCTTTATTTAACCTTTATTTAACTAGGCAAGTCAGTTAAGAACAAATTCTTATTTACAATGACGGCCTACACCGGCCAAACCCGGACGACGCTGGGGCCAATTGTGCGCCACCCTATGGGACTCTCAACCATGGCCAGATGTGATACAGCCCGGATTCGAACCAGGGACTGTAGCGCCTTAGACCGCTGCGCCACTTGGAGAGCCCTGCTGTAAACCTACAGGAGGGTAACTCTCCAGGAACAGGGTTGGAAAGCACTGATGTAAACCTACAGGAGGGTAGCTCTCCAGGAACAGGGTGGGAGAGCACTGATGTAGGCTATTACATAATGTTCTTGTGGAATAAGCCCTTGGTGTTTAACACCAGCCTGACCTGATCCATCTCCTAATGAAAGACCAAATGGTGCATACAAATACATGATTCATGTTAGACACATTCTTGAACTAGTAGAATCAATGAGAGGAATATATATGGCTTCTGTTATGAATGGCTCTCACCAGTGTTGTTAACACGCTGTGAATAATCAGTCTACAGAGTTGTTATCAGTACAACCCTTCTGTAGGCCAGCCCATAACCACACTAACAGAGGAGACAACTGTTCTGTAGACAGGCCCATAACCACACTAACAGAGAGGACAACTGTTCTGTAGACAGGCCCTATAACCACACTAACAGAGAGGACAACTGTTCTGTAGACAGGCCCATAACCACACTAACAGAGAGGACAACTGTTCTGTAGACAGCCCATAACCACACTAACAGAGAGGACAACTGTTCTGTAGACAGACCAAAACCACACTAACAGAGAGGACAACTGTTCTGTAGACAGACCCATAACCACACTAACAGAGAGGACAACTGTTCTGTAGCAGACCCATAACCACACTAACAGAGAGGACAACTGTTCTGTAGACAGGCCCATAACCACACTAACAGAGAGGGACAACTGTTCTGTAGACAGGCCCATAAACCACACAACAGAGAGGACAACTGTTCTGTAGACAGCCCATAACCACACTAACAGAGAGGACAACTGTTCTGTAGACAGGCCCATAACCACACTAACAGAGAGGACAACTGTTCTGTAGACAGCCCATAACCACACTAACAGAGAGGACAACTGTTCTGTAGACAGACCCATAACCACACTAACAGAGAGACAACTGTTCTGTAGACAGGCCCATAACCACACTAACAGAGAGGACAACTGTTCTGTAGACAGGCCCATAACCACACTAACAGAGAGGACAACTGTTCTGTAGACAGGCCCATAACCACACTAACAGAGGGACAACTGTTTGTAGACAGCCCATAACCACACTAACAGAGGAGACAACTGTTCTGTAGACAGGCCCATAACCACACTAACAGAGAGGACAACTGTTCTGTAGCAGACCCATAACCACACTAACAGAGAGGACAACTGTTCTGTAGACAGACCCATAACCACACTAACAGAGAGGACAACTTTCTGTAGACAGACCCATAACCACACTAACAGAGAGGACAACTGTTCTGTAGACAGAGCCATAACCACACTAACAGAGAGGACAACTGTTCTGTAGACAGGCCCATAACCACACTAACAGAGAGGACAACTGTTCTGTAGACAGGCCCATAACCACACTAACAGAGAGGACAACTGTTCTGTAGACAGGCCCATAACCACACAACAGAGAGGGACAACTGTTCTGTAGACAGGCCCATAACCACACTAACAGAGGAGACAACTGTTCTGTAGACAGGCCCATAACCACACTAACAGAGAGGACAACTGTTCTGTAGACAGACCCATAACCACACTAACAGAGAGGACAACTGTTTCGTAGACAGGCCATAACCACACTAACAGAGGAGACAACTGTTTCTGTAGACAGGCCCATAACCACACTAACAGAGAGACAACTGCAGATACAGTGTAGCAGCACTGTCCACTGTGACTAAGGTTTTACTTTCGTTTCTCTGACACAGAGACTGAACTCATGTACCTACTGACATAGAGGATGATAGAGGACACTGCTGTGTGTTTACTGTAATATACAGCCATCACTGTATCCTGCTGTGGTTTACTGTAAAATACAGCCATCATGTATCCTGCTGTGGTTTCTGTAATAACAGCCATCACTGGTATCCTGCTGTGTTTACTGTAATATACAGCCATCACGGTATCCTGCTGTGGTTTACTGTAATATACCAGCCATCACTGTATCCTGCTGTGTTTACGTTAGAGTTACAGCCATCACTGGTATCCTTTTTGCTGTGGTTTACTTAATATACAGCCATCACTAGTATCCTGCTGTGGTTTACTGTAATATACAGCCATCACTGGTATCCTGCTGGTTACTGTAATATACAGCCATCACTGGATCCTGCTGTGGTTTACTGTAATATACAGCCATCACTGGTATCCTGCTGTGGTTTACTGTAATATACAGCCATCACTGGTATCCTGCTGTGACAGATACTTGTTTGTTGAGGAGAATACTGACAGTGTACACGAGGAGAGAATCTGATAAGAAATGCTTTGTGGATGGAAACAGCCGTGGCATTGGAAGGGAAGGGAATGTGAAACCAAATCCGACTCATATAGGCTGGTTAGCTGACGTCGTCACCAGAACGATGCGTGCGCGTCAGCAGGGGCAGAAGGACGTGTGTTGTTATGTTCTGAATGGCCAGATAACTAGCAACAATGACAAAATAAGCTGTCATGATGGAATGGTAAGTGACTCCTTCCAGCTAGTCTCATCTTGTTATTGATACTATGTCTTGTATTGAATGATGTCACGTCTAAGCTAATATGGCTTAAAATAGCTAGCTAGTCAACTACTGTAACAGCGTATTTGAAAAGACAAGCGGTCATTGGCTAACTTTATTGTTTTCAATAAAGTTAGAGATGAAATATAGTTTACATTGGGGCGGCAGGTAGCCTGGCGGTAGAGACGGGTAGCCTGGCGGTTAGAGACGGGTAGCCTGGCGGTTAGAGACGGTAGCCTAGCGTAGAGACGGTAGCCTAGCGGTTAGAGACGGCCTAGCGGTTAGAGACGGGTAACCTAGCGGTTAGAGCAGTAGCCTAGCGGTTAGAGCAGGTAGCCTAGCGGTCAGAGCAGGTAGCCTAGCGCAAGACAGATAGCTAGCGGTCAGAGACAGTAGCCTAGCGGTCAGAGACAGGTAGCCTAGCGGTCAGAGAACAGGTAGCCTAGCGGTCAGAGACAGGTAGCCTAGCGGTCAGAGACAGGTAGCCCTAGCGGTCAGAGACAGGTAGCCAGACGAGACAGGGAGGGGCCTAGCGCGTCAGAGACAGGTAGCCTAGCGGTCAGAGACAGGTAGCCTAGCGTCAGAGACAGAGTAGCGTCAGACATCTAGTCCGTAGCGGGTAGAGACAGGTAGCCTAGGCGGTCAGAGACAGGTAGCCTAGCGGTTAGAGACAGGTAGCCTAGCGGTAGAGCACGTAGCTAGCGGTTAGAGACAGTAGCCTAGCGGTTAGAGACAGGTACCCTAGCGTTAGAGACAGTTACCACGGTGTAAGACAGGTACCCTACGGTTAGAGACAGGTAGCCTAGCTGTAGAGACAGTAGCCTACGTTAGAGACAGGTAGGCCTAGCGGTTAGAGACAGGTAGCCTAGCGGTTAGAGACAAGTAGCCAGGTGGTTAGAGCAGGTAGCCTGGTGGTTAGAGACAGGTAGCCTAGTGGTTAGAGACAGGTAGCCTAGTGGTTAGAGACAGGTAGCCTAGTGGTTAGAGACAGGTAGCCTAGTGTTAGAGACAGGTAGCCTATGGTTAGAACAGTAGCCTGGTTAGAGACAGTAGCCTAGTGGTTAGAAGGGCAAGGGTACAGGGCCTAGTGGTTAGAGACAGGTACCTAGTGGTTAGAGACAGGTAGGCCTAGTGGTTAGAGACAGGTACTAGTGGTAAGACAGGTAGCCTATGGTTAGAGACAGGTAGCCTAGTGGTTAGAGACAGGTAGCCTAGTGTTAAGACAGTCAGCCTAGTGGTTAGAGACAGGTAGCCTATGGTTAGAGAACAGGTAAGCCTAGTGGTTAGAGACAGGTAGCCTAGTGGTTAGAGACAGGTAGCCTAGTGGTTAGAGACAGGTAGCCTAGTGGTTAGAGAACAGGTAGCCTAGTGGTTAGAGACAGGTAGCCTATGGTTAGAGACAGGTAGCCTAGTGTTAGAGACAGTAGCCTAGTGGTTAGAGACAGGTAGCCTAGTGGTTAGAGACAGGTAGCCTAGTGTTAGAGACAGGTAGCCTAGTGGTTAGGACAGCGCTAGCTAGTGGTTAGAGACAGGTAGCCTAGTGGTTAGAGACAGGTAGCCTAGTGGTTAGAGACAGGTAGGCTAGTGGTTAGAGACAGGTAGCCTAGTGGTTAGGACAGGTAGCCTAGTGGTTAGAACCAGGAGCCTAGTGTTAGAGACAGGTAGCCTAGGGTTAGAGGACAGGACCTAGTGGTTAGAGACAGGTAGCCTAGTGGTTAGAGCAGGTAGCCTAGTGGTTAGAGACAGGTAGCCTAGTGGTTAGAGGCAGGTAGCCTAGTAACCGGAAGGTTGCTGGATCGAATCCCCGAGCTGACAGTAAAGAATAAAAATCTGTCGTTCTGCCCCTGAACAAGGCAGTTAACCCACTGTTCCTAGGCCGTCATTGTAAATAAGAATTTATTCTTTAACTGACTTGCCTAGTTAAATATAAAGGTAAAAAAAAATAAAAAACATGCCATCAATAATCTAAGCCAAACCCCGTCTGTTTTGTCCCATAGTTGCACAAGCATCAGTTTTGTTGCTAAACAACCAACCCATCTATAGAGTACAGCCCGGGTCAAAAGTAGTGCACTATATATTAGGGAAAAGGGCACCATTACAGACTCACAATAACACTGAAATGGGGTGAAATCTCACCAGTATGGAGCACAGGATGCCTGAAGCGAAGCATATGACGAACCACTTCACCCGGGTGCTGTAGCTGAGCGTCGAGGCATCCAGGACCTGAGGAGAGAACAATGGCAGGATGTCACAAGACAGACGGGCAACAACCCAAAGCACAGACTCAGGGACCCAAGGTCTCTCTTGCTACTGATGGTTCTACCATGCTGACCAGTGGCAAATTAGAGAMCGTAAGTTAAAGTAAAGCCCATTTTTGTACGCACAAAAAAACATCCAATTACACAAACAAGAGTTACACACAAAGGACATAGGTCAACTTCTATGACACCAGCGCTAATCAATCTTTGTTTCGAGACATCTGATAACACAAGACAGGAAAAGGAAAGCCATGGTTTTAATGTAAATCAGCTGAGCAGCATTGTTTTTGAACTGATGTACTGTTTTGAAGTGTGCATTACTAGTAGGGGAAATAAAGACAATGTCTGCACGTCTTCAAATAAGTGTATCACTAAGTGAATAAATTAGATACAGCCCAGTCTTCTTGTGGACGAAAACCAGTGTTCAAGACCAACCTTACCTCATCTGATCCACCATCTCCTTATGAAAGCATGTAAAGAGCAGTGATGCATACAAATACACAGGATTAACGATAAGACATTATTAGTTGACACAGCCATACAATTAATTAGGATCTCTATGGTCACAACTCGCTAGTTTTCACATGAGCAGCATCGGCGCATGCGCGGCTTTACTCCTATTTACCTAGTTACCAAACTATTTCAGCACAGTAGACATACACTCAACATAATGTGTATCAATTATAAGACAAGGTATAGTGTTAGTTTAAATACTCGTGACTAAGAACAAGCAAATTATGCATTTGATATCGTCCACGGAAATGTACCACTCGACTCATGTGTCAAAGCCAAGGTTTCGCATTTAGCAAGTTAGCTAGCTAGCAAGCTAATGCAAACCCAGATAAAATACAACAACATGCTGTGTTACCTGCGCCGTGAGCCCTGCTTCCTCGTTGTCTTCTCGCCCCCCTATCATACTACGAAGCTTGTCCATAGTTGACAATAAATATGTGTAAGTGTATTATTTGTTTGGAGCTAAATGAGATAACTAACTTCCGGAGACTTCACGATTGGGCGTGTCTATGTGCTACCACCTGACAGGCAGAGCGAGAACATCCAGCAAAACAGACCGGTTCTTATTATACCGCAGTGAGCATTGCCAGTCTTGGTTTTAATGTCTATGCTATCACTAAAAGTGGCCTCTGCAGTTTGCACTGATCCAAGACTGGCAGTGGTGAATCGGAAACGTGTGTAAGTGGCATCCTTGGGACGTCCAATTCTGACGTCACCCTGTTTAAATTCACATTTAAACCCGTACGGTAAGAGTTACAGGACGGGGACACACTTCCCCCCCCACGCCACTTCGATGAAAAGGGATTTCATAGCAAGTTGTTAGAGAATTTTCGCTAACCCTATCCTGCTATGTTAACTATACTATCGTGCGGCGTAAATTCTCCTAACTTGCTACGAAAAAGAGTGCTTTCCATTTATGGTTAAGGCAGAGAGGAAGAGGTGTATGGAAGCATTTAGGTGCTTATTGATAATTCCAATTTCCTTTCATCTCGTCAAGGCCAAACAATAGGACATTCAGCGTTTTATCATTTTTCTAGTTGAAAACAAAAACATTGTATATTAATCAACTCGTTCTCGTTTATGGTCTCCAAATTGGGCGTCGAGTAAAAGAAAACCAATAACGACAAAATGTATAATTTTTTTCTGTTTGTTCATATCTGGAGGAGGACACGGTATGGGGGGTTCAGAATGTGCCCGCTGGAGGAGGACACGGTATGGGGGGTTCAGAATGTGCCCGCTGGAGGAGGACACGGTATGGGGGGTTCAGAATGTGCCCGCTGGAGGACACAGTATGGTATCTGAGCAGATCATCATGAACTTAATCCGGTTACATCAGCCAATACAATAAATATTATTGGTGTGGGCATAATTCACAAACCTCCTTTCCTGCTTCCTGAAAGGCAGATGTAGAATAGGCATAATGGTGAGGATACTACATGAATTGATAAGACAAAATGGCCGACTTTTCTTCATGTATACCGACCACCTTTCAGAGGGAGTCGATGCTCAATGATATACAGAGAAAGTCTGATATTACTTGATTATGGAACTTGAAGCATAAAGCCCATTTTCCAGTTGGTTTTGGCTCAGTAAGACACACCAATTACCTGTCCTAATTTCAACAATGGGTACTAGTGGTATATCTTGTGTTTTTTTTTAGTAAATCTCACTAATTTGTGAGATTGTAAACAGGTTTTTTGACATTTTTTGGGGACATATTTCCAACTTCAGTATCCAAAATGTTCTGGCTCCTCCCATAGGATATAGTAATTACAAATTTGTATAACGCTGAAAGTAGGGTTTTGTTGTTTGTCATTAGCATTTTGGTGAGCGCTATGCTAGCCAGCCCAAAGGTTACATGGCCACAATCAAGCTACATTATGAATCAGAATATCATGGGAATTTTATACCACAATTCATTTGACCAGGAAAAGAGGACTGACTGCCAGATGCCTCTGGATCTGCAGATAGAGAAGATATTGMCTCAACGCTCACCAGCCCAATGAGTAGGTGCAGGAGGTTTAGGCTTGAGATCCAAAGGCCTTGAATTCACACAAAATGTGCCTCTAATCCAGGGTTTCCCAAACTCAGTTCTCTGCAACCCAAAGGGGTGCACATTTTGGMTTTTGCCCTAGCACTACACAGCTGAATCAAATAATTAAGCTTTGATCATTTATCAATTGTGTAGTTTTATGTATTTATTTTATTTAACTTGGCAAATCAGTAAAGAACAAATTCTTATTTACAATGACTGCCAAACCCGGACAACGCTGGGCCAATTGTATGCCGCCCTATGGGACTCCCAATCACGGCCGGCTGTGATGCAGCTTGGATTCGAACCAGGGGATGCAGCAACACTGAGCTGCAGTTCCTTAGACCGCTGCGCCACTCGCCACTTTCCAAACACCAAAACGTGCACCCCATGGGRCGAGTTTGGGAAACACTGCTCTATCCAAATGGAGCAGCTTGAGGGCCGTTTACTAAGTGTTGAAGTCATTAAACCCACAGCTTGAGGGCCATTTACTAAGTGTTGAAGTCATTAAACAAAACAGCTCGAGGGCCATTTACTAAGTGTTGAAGTCCTTAAACAAAACAGCTCGAGGGCCATTTACTAAGTGTTGAAGTAATTAAACCCACAGC
>NW_019942769.1:237159-278865 GCF_002910315.2 Salvelinus sp. IW2-2015 | reverse complement strand
ATTTACTAAGTGTTGAAGTCATTAAACCCGCAGCTCGAGGGCCGTTTACTAAGTGTTGCAGTCATTAAACCCACAGCTCGAGGGCCATTTACTAAGTGTCGAAGTCATTAAACTTACAAGTTGGTGCATTCACCTTATGATATCCAGTGGAACAACCACTTTACAATAGTGCATTTAACTCTTTTAAGGGGTTAGAAGGATTACTTTATCCTATCCTAGGTATTCCTTAAAGAGGTGGGGTTTCAGGTGTCTCCGGAAGGTGGTGATTGACTCCGCTGACCTGGCGTCGTCGAGCGGAGTTTGTTCCACCATTGGAGGTGCAGCAGCAGCGAACAGTTTTGACTGGGCCTGAGCTGGGGAACCTGTACTTCCTCAGAGTAGGGAGGCAAGCAGGCCAGCAGGTGGAATGAAACGCCAGTTTGCCCTTGTTGGGTGTAGGGGCCTGATTCAGAGCCTGAAGGATACGGAGGTGCCGTTCTCCTCACAGCTCCGTAGGCAAGCACCAATGGCTCTTTGCTACGGATGCGAGCTTCAACTGGAAGCCAGCTGGCAGAGAGCGAGGAGCGAGGTGACGTGAGAGAAACTTGGGAAGTGAAACACCAGACTGGGCTGCGGCCTCTGGATGAGTTGTAGGGGTTTAATGGCACAGGCAAGGGAGCCCAGCCAACAGCCGAGTCGTGCAGGTAATCCAAGACAGGAGATTGCGACGGAATGTTGACAAGTCAATTAAACCCACAGCCGAGGGCCATTTAGCTAAGTGTTGAAGTCATTAAACCCACAGCGCGAGGGCCAGTTTACTAAGTGTTGAAAGTCATTAACCCACAACTCGAGGGCCGTTTACTTAAGTGTGAAGTCATTAAACCCCACAGCTCGAGCGCCATTACTAAGTGTTGAAGTAATTAAAACCCACAGCTCGAGGGCCATTTACTAAAGTGTTTGAACAGTCATTAAACCCACAGCTCGAGGGCCGTTTACTAAGTGTTGAACTCATTAAAACCCACAAGCGTCGAGGGCCATTTACTAAGTTGTTGGAGTCATTTAAACCCACAGCTCGAGGGCCATTTACTAAAGTGTCGAAGTCATTAAACCCACATCGCGAGGGCCATTTACTAAGTGTTGAAAGTCCATAAACCCAACAGCTCGAGGGCCTTTACTAAGTGTTGAAGTCATTAAAACCCACAGCTCCAGAGGCGCCATTTACTAAGTGTTTGAAGTCCATTAAACCTGCAGCTTGAGGGCCATTTACTAAGTGCGTTGAAGTCATTAAACCCACAGGCTCGAGGGCCGTTTACGAAGTGTTGAAGCTCATTAAAACCCCCAGCTCGAGGGCCGCTTTACTAAGTGTTGAAGTCATTAAACCCACAGCTCGAGGGCCATTTACTAAGTGTTGAAGTCATTAAACCCACAGCTCGAGGGCCATTTACTAAGTGTTGAAGTCATTAAACCTGCAGCTTGAGGGCCATTTACTAAGTGTTGAAGTCATTAAACCCKCAGCTCGAGGGACATTTACTYAGTGTTGAAGTCATTAAACCCACAGCTTGAGGGCCATTTACTAAGTGTTGAAGTCATTAAACCCACATGCCTGAAACATTTTACCTGCTGTGCTACGTTTAACTATACTATCAACCTGAAGTGCAGCACATCCTCCTGTTTTGTAAAAATAAGTATGAACGCAGAGGAATTAACAAGCTACGTGTAAAATATAACACCAGAATTGGATGATATAAAATCGACACAAAAACACCAAAACACACTATAGAGCTGGAGAAAAAAAGTGACCGACAAAATGAGAGGTCTGTATGTAAACCTGCATTGGAAACACGTCATTAATCACAACAGATAGTCATTGCACCACCATTCTACACGTACTGTATCTACAAGTGATATCAATGCTTTGACAATACATCTTGATATGGTCTATAAGTGGTGACAGAATGTACTGTCAAAGAAATCACAGAGAGAGACAGATTGAGAGCGAGCGAGTGAAAGACGACTGGAGATGCAGCTTCATCCAACTGACTATAGTTAGCCAGTAAATTAGTGTAGGTTACCTTGTGCTGCCATTGTGTCAAAGCTTTTATACTCTATGAAAAAATGGTTTGAAGTTGAACTGTGGTACAATACTGTACTGAGTCCACCGTCATATGGAATAAGGGTTTATTAGACATGCATGGAGTAAGTCTTTGTCAGAGCTAACAAGCCACAYCTGAATGACGCACGTCATTTTGTTATTAAACTCAATGAAAAAATGGCACTAATGGATCTACACACATCTGRGAGTGATGTCACWGAGCTGTGCCAATGCATCATGATATGGCCTATAATGTAACATATTGACTASTGTCAAACACATTTTGAATTCTACTGTAGCTGTACAATTGTAGAACTGTAGTTTATTGTGTGCTTACCTTTCGAAACATTTACAAAAAACTGTTCCCGAAAAATGTCAWGGTAGGAGATCCTTCAATGCCAGGGCTTCCCCTAGACCGACCACCCGCAGGGTTTCTGGTGGAGCCTCTGCCCGGCACTTTAGGCACTGTGATGATTTCTGTGCTCATGCTCTCCAACAGGCCTGACACCCAAGGCTTGTGGGGTCATGATGGTTGCTTCTCATCAGGGTGTTGTAGGAGGAAGTAGTGTAGGACCTTGAGACAGGGTTGAGTGAATGGTCCTGTGAAAATATATAAACTCAGCAAAAAAAGAAATCAGTCTTTCTAAGATAATTCGTAAAAATCCTTCTTCATTGTAAAAGGGTTTAAACACTGTTTCCCAGTTGATGAACCATAAACAATTAATGAACATGCACCTGTGGAACGGTCGTTAAGACACCAACAGCTTACAGACGGTAGGCAATTAAGGTCACAGTTATGAAAACTAGGACACTAAAGAGACCTTTCTACTGACTCTGAAAAACACCAAAAAAAAGATGCCCAGGGTCCCTGCTCACGTGCGTGAACGGCCTTATGCATGCTGCAAGGAGGCAGAGGACTGCAGATGTGGCCAGGCAATACATTGCAATGTCCGTACTGTGAGACGCCTAAGACAGCACTACAGGGAGACAGGACGGACAGCTGATCGTCCTTGCAGTGGCACAGACCACGTGTAACAACACCTGCATAGGATCGGAACATCAGAACATCACACCTGCGGGACAGGTACAGGATGGGACACAACAACTGCCCGAGTCACAACAGGAACGCACAATCCCTCCATCAGTGCTCAGACTGTCCCAATACACGTGAAATGGTATGAAATCTGAACTATTGATCACTCAAGAAGAAGTGAGTCCTCGTAAGAACATTGACCGACGCAGAAAACTGGACATCTCACTCCCACGACGACCCGMAAGAATCTACAAAGGATAATGGCGACCTCYACTGGGCAAACCAGAGCCTCACACCACCAGCTCAACTATCGAAGCCAGCTTCACGTAAATACAATGCACTACCTTTCTCAGAACGAGCGATCGTTAGTGGCATATGTACTTATGTGAGAATTGCTTCCCAGGTCCGATAGAGACCCATTCCTTAGTCTTTCTTCCAACCCCCCCCCTCTAAATCTATCGTGTTATAACCAAARTGTTTTCGTTTAGTCCACTAGGGACCGTATTTACTGTATAATGTTATGTATTTTATGTTCTGTAATTGTTTAATTAGTTAGTAAATAAATAATTGAGCCAATTGGTGTATGGATGATTCATAGTATAGGCTGGGTTCGTGCAGATAACCAAGAATTTTACGACGTTCAGATGAGACTGATAGAAGGTAAAGAATAATGAATAACTGATTGACTGATATTGATATAAAAGATCTTCATATCTTTAAGTGGATTCGGGAGATAACCGCTCTATATAAACTAACTCTTCCGTGGTGCCCCAGGTTATTAACGAGTTAATTGTTGAATGGTTTAATTCAAATCACGTAATCAATCAAATGTTAGGTAATCGATTTGATAAAATAGCTTGTCATCACATTAAAGAAGTCAGAGACACGACACTATGTATGCTTGGAATCAGCATAAAAAGGGCTATTGACAGCAACTCATCAATGTTAGATGTCATAAATGAGGACCGGAAAAAGAAAGTGGAGGAAAACTGTACTTACATTAAAACAATTGCAGATGTGCTGCTATTAACTGCCACTCAAAAATATAGCGCAGAGAGGTCATCGAGAGTCTTTTGACTCTCACAACAAAGGGTAATTTTTTTTGACAATCTTAGAAGAAATAGCAAAGCATGACCCTCTCATAGAGAAAATGACGAATGCATGTGGCCATGCTAAGTACACAAGCCACCAAATCCAGAATGAAGTTATTGAGGGCTGAGCTGAGATGGTACAACGTGAACTAATAAGAGAAGTAATAGAAAGTTAGGTTTTTAGTGAAATTGAAACCCAATGTCTTTAGTTGTGAGGTACTATTACAACGGAGCCATCCACAAAAGCTTTTTACACTTTCACTCAGCTGAAAGCTTAGATGCAGCAGGTCTCACAAAAATGATAATTGATTGCCTTGAAAAACATGGTCTGGACTACAGAAATAATCTTGTGGGGCAAGGCTATGACGATGCATCCGTCACGAGCGGAAAGCATTCTGGTGTGTCTGCACGGATTAAAAACAGTGCAAGATTTGCATTTTGTGTGCACTGCAATGCACATTGTTTGAATTTGGTTCTTGTCGATGCTGTAAAATCAGTGTCTGAGGCAGTTCACTTTTTTTTGCTCTCCTGCAGAAGCTTTATAACTTTGTATCTGGCTCGTACTCTGGCTGTATCCACAGCAGCAGCAGCTAGGAACTACGGAGACTTACGGATGTAAGGTGTATCTGGCTCGTACGTTCATCTCAAGTGGCTTGCAGTTCAGAAAGAGCTGTATCCACAGCAGCAGCCCGGGGAACTACGGAGACTTACGGATGTAAGGTGGGCATGCAGATACATGGCATGCCGTAAATGTTCTTTTTTTGTAAATAAACTATGCAATTTATCTTGTCTCCTTGGTGTTTGTTTGAGTTTTATTTTCTGAAAATATTTTGGGATGTTCAACACTTATAGACCCAGATTAGATTCCAAGAACACAGGATGAGATGTTACTATCCTTTGTGCAAGCACTTCCAAGAGTTCATGAACAGTGAGACTGGTGAAATTTGGGGAGCGCATCGTCAGTAGTGTACCTTTGGTTCCTAGGGTGTTTCGGCCTTTCACACTATACACCCTCCCCAAAGGCGGCCAGCGACAGGGTGATCAATCCTACGCTTGCGTCCCATTCCCAATTAGTCATAGGAGTTGCCTTGGTTGTTGATAGCCAACATCCCATGGGACTATGCATGGCAGGGGCGTCTTCCTCCCTGAGTCAAGCATTGTTGACCGCATACCTCCTGGCCCTCTCACTTCGGGCCCAGCTGGGGTCTTTCCTCTTCATCCAGAGCCCTTGACTGCTGCCTTCTGCCGCCTCTGATACAGCTTTGATTGCCGAACGCTGGCTCTGGCCCTTAATTCCCAGGTCTCTAAGCAGTCTGGTTGTAAGATGTTGCCACAAAACCTCTGCAGCCCACCTCCACTGGTCGGACTTCTGTGTTCCAGCCATGATGCCGTGCTTCGGCAGCTAGATCAGCATAGCGCAGATGTTTTCGCTCATAAGCCTCATCTACTGAGTCCTCCCAGGGTACTGTGAGCTCAATGATGAAGACCTTCTTGAGCGAATGGGACAAGAGCACCATGTCAGGTCTTAGGGTGGTGGTTGCGATCTCCGGAGGAAACACAAGTTGCCGGCCAATGTCAGCTAGCATTTCCAGTCGCGGGCCAAGAGCAGCTGGTCTCGCTCTAATGGTGTAGAGCCGCTCTTGGTGGTTTAGCCCCTTCGCGGACAAAGGTCGTCCGTAAGGGGTGTGATGCTGCTGGGGGTGGTAGGGAGTTGGTGGCAGCTCGCTTGTCCTCCAGGGCGGACGCAAGGTTTTTAAGGACTTGGTTGTGACGCCAAGCGTAGCGTCCTTGGGTGAGGCTTGTTTTACACCCTGTGAGAATGTGCCTGAGGTTGGCTGGCATGGAAAGAGGGCACAGTCGGATCTCACCATACCATTGGTGAAGATTAACTGGTGTTGGAAGGACGTCATATGTTGCTCTGATGGAAAAGCTCAACCGCCTCGCTTCCATGGCCCACAGATCCTTCCAGCTGATCTTCCTCTTCTCACCACTGTCCCATCGAGTCCACTGTCTGTTTGGCAAGAGAGACTGCCTTGGCCCACCTTGCAGCCTCCTCCTGATGGCGTACTTCCTGCACTACCATCTTCCGCCGCTCTGGTGCAGTGGCCTTACTCCAAGCAGCACGGCTAGTTAGCCCAAGGCCTCCTCTCCCTTGCTGAACATGACCCACAATGTCAGCAGTCTGAGGGCTGCTGTTGCCTCCTGGACTGCTTTCCTGGCCTCCATTTGCGCCCAGTTGCCAAGGTCGGCGCGTTGTTGCTCACCACTGGGTCTCGAGATTCCTTCAGTGTCATCTGAGCTGGTTTTTGCACACTTGAATTCCTCTGTTAGACTGGTGAGGGGCAGCTTGAGGACACCATCTCCATAGAGGCCTATGGTGGTAAGGCATCGTGGAACTCCGAGCCACTTCTTTAAGTAGCCTGTGACTCCTCTTTCCATCTTCTCCACTGTTGAGATTGGAACCTCATACACTGCTAGGGGCCACAACACCCGGGGTAGGAGACCAAACTGCAGACACCAGGCCTTTAACTTTCCAGGTAGCTGGGTGTTGTCGATGGACTGTAGGCTACTACTGATGTCTTTGCGCAGCTGTTGCACCTGGTCTTTGTCCTTCAGGCTTGCATCATACCACCTTCCAAGGCTTTTTACGCGTGCTCAGACACTGTTGGGATTTGGTAATCTCCGATGAAGAATTTCAGGTCAGAGAGTACTCCCTTCACAATCGAGATGCTGCGTGACTTGGATGGTTTAATCTTCATACGGGCCCAGCTGATGTTCTCCTCGAGTTTTCTGAGCAGTCTCCTGGTGCATGGGACAGTGGTGGTTAATGTTGTAATGTCGTCCATGTAGGTTCTGAGTGGAGGGAGGCGGAAACCAGAGTCGACTCGCTGTCCACCAGCAAACCATTTTGAGGATCTGATGATAACCTCCATTGCCATTATGAATGCCAACGGAGAAATGGTACATCCCGCCATTATACCTACATTCAGGCACTGCCATGAGGTGGTGAACTCTGAGGTGGTGAAGCAGAACTGCAGATCCTGGAAGTACGACTTCACCAGCGTTGTGATGGTGTCCGGTATGTGGAAAAAATCTGAAGGCAGACCACAGGAGTTCATGGGGCACAGAGCCAAATGCATTGGCGAGGTCGAGGAAGACTACATGGAGGTCCCTTTTCTCCACCTTGGCCATTTGAATCTGTTGCCAGATCATGCTGGAGTGTTCCAAGCAGCCAGAGAACCCTGATATTCCTGCCTTCTGTACAGATGTATCGACGTACGCATTCCTTTGCAGGTACTCGGACATCCTCTGGGCAATGACCCTAAAGAAGATTTTACCCTCGACATTCAGTAAGGAGATTGGGCGGAATTGGCTGATGTTCACTGCATCCTTCTCTTTAGGGATCAGGACCCCGCCTGCCCTAGCCACACTTTGGGTATTATCTTATTTTGCCAAGCTGTTCTCATAAGCCTCCAGAGGACCCTCAGGACGTCTGGTGCGTTCTTATACACTTTGTACGGGACTCCATTTGGCCCCGGGGCTGATGCTGTTCTTGCCCGTCGAACTGTGTTTTCCACCTCTTTCCATGTCGGAGGCTGGTCTCAATATGATGTTCCGGGGGTTCAATGGGTGGGATATCTGATGGGATGGCCAGATGTTCATGTCGCTTTGAGTCAAAGTTTGTTGTTATCAGGTGCTCCTCTAGGTCTTTCTTTGTTGTTTTTAGAGCTCCACTTTTTCCTTCGTGAAGAGACTTTTAAGGAACTTGAAGGGATCTTTATAGAATCGAGTCTTAGTTTGTTCTTTCTTCCTTCTGCGTTTCCGTAGGTTCTCTGCTCTACGGAGGGATGCCAACCGGGTTTTAATGTCAGCCTGAAGTGCCTCTATGCCCTCCTTTTCCACTTCGAGGCCTTCTTCCACTGTTTCTTAAGCTGTCTCCTTTCTTGAACGAGGCGCTTGATTTCTTGTTGCCTCCTGGAACTGGTGGGGTTGGAACCTTTCTCCGCCTTTTGCCTCTTGCACTCCAAAGCTTTCTGCCCGTACTCATAGATGATGTCCCCCATCCTCTCCAACTTCTTCTCACTGTGCCTGAAGTTTCTCGAGGGTCAAGGTAAGGTCAGTATTCACTGCTTCCCACAACTTCTTGTCACTGGCGCCAGGCCACTTCACATACGGTCTGTGCCCTGGTAGTCTCCTCTCGACTGCAGGTCTGGGAGGCTGGGTGAGTTCCACTCCTGTTGTTGGTTCCACCTCAGTTGTTACTTCGGTGCTTGAGTTTACGTCCTCCATGACAGTGGTACTGATGCACTGCAAACTATGGTTTGCGTCCAGTTGCTGTGCTTCATTCGACTGATTTGATCGCTTTCGCAGAAAGTGATCAATGCGAGGCCTCTGTCTCTCTTTACCCAAACACCCCTTCTTCCCCTGGTGGATCTCAACCCATGGTGTGATGTAACTTTCCTCCAACCACAGACACATACCTGCATCTGTTTGTGGCCTGCTGTTGCAGCGGAACTTGTGACAGTTGCTGTGGTGTTCTCTTGTGCTGTGCTCTCATTACTCGTAGTCGTTTCCGGTCAGTCGTTACCATGTTGTCAGCCAATGAGTCATCTTCCACCCCCCGACCCAGATAAATATTTAAAAAACAGAGTGACCTAAGTCTCTCCAGTATGTGATACAGTGTGTGTGTGTGTATGTGTGTGTGTGTAACGGCAGATTTCCTCCTCTTCGTCTGAAGAGGAGTGTAGGGATCGGACCAAGACGCAGAGTGGAAAGTGTCAATAATTTATTATAAAATAAACTGAACACTACAATGAAACAAATTAACAAATAGAATCCAACCGAAAACAGTCCCGTGTGGCACGAATACTAACACGAAAGACAAACACCCACAAAACAACGTGAAACCCCGGCTGCCTAAGTATGATTCTCAATCAGGGACAACGATGACAGCTGCCTCTGATTGAGAATCATACCAGGAGAACACAAAATCCCAACATAGAAAATCACACATAGAAAAACCCACCCAACTCACGCCCTGACCAACTAAATAAATACAAGACAAAGGAAAACAGGTCAGGAACGTGACTCTGTGTGTGTGTGTGTGTGTGTGTGTGTGTGTGTGTGTGTGTGTGTGTGTGTGTGTGTGTGTGTGTGTGTGTGTGTGTGTGTGTGTGTGTGTGTGTGTGTGTGTGTGTGTGTGTGTGTGTGTGTGTGTGTGTGTGTGTGTGTGTGTGTGTGTGTGTGTGTGTGTGTGTGTGTGTGTGTGTGTAAGACATTGAGCTGCAGTTCCGAGGTAGAGACACTAGTACGTTAAAGAGTTCTAGTGAAGTAACCCTGTTGGACCACACTATCTGTCACATTGAAGAACTCCGGGTTCAGTCAATTATCACTTCTACCTCTAAAACCAGCAATCAAAGGATTCATTCATGCTCCTTAGATGCCAAGTTAGGGTTACACACACATGTTCTGTCATGGTCTATGGAGCCCCTGAAGTAGCCCCCGGCCACCTCATGTAGAAAACGCGAGTTCCACCACTGCTTCCTAGGTTCCGGCCTTTCTAGGGAGTTTGTCCTACCCACTGTGCTTCTGCATTGCTTGCTGTTTGGGGTTTTTTGGGGCTGGGTTTCTGTACAGCACTTTGTGACATCTGCTGATGTAAGAAGGGGCTTTATAAATACATTTGATTTGATTGAGATACCAACATTTAAAAAAATGGTAGGTGCGTGTGGTCAGAAAACCAATCCGTGTCGGGTGTGACCACCATTTGCCTCATTGCAGCACGACATCTCCGTTGCATAAAGTTGATCAGGCTGTTGACTGTGGAATGTTGTCCCACTCCTTTTCAATGGTTGTGTGAAGTTGCTGGACATTGGGGGGAACTGGAACACGCTGTCGTACACGTCGATCCAGAATATTCAAAAAATGCTCAATGGGTGACATGTCTGGTGAGTATGCAGGCCATGGAAGAACTGGGAAATGTTCAGCTTCCAGGAATTCTGTACAGATCCTTGTGACATGGGGCCGTGTATTATCATGCTGAAACATGAGGTGATGACGGAGGATGAATGGCACGGCAATGGACCTCAGGATCACATCACAGTATCTCTGTGTACTCAAATTTCCAACGATAAAATGCAATTGTGTTCGTTGTTCGTAAATTATGCCTGCCCATACCCTAACCCCACCATGGGGCTCTCTGTTCACAACGTTGACATCAGCAAACCCGCTCACCCACACAACGCCATACACGTGGGTCTGCCATCAGGCCGGTACAGTTGATACCGGGATTCACCCATGAAGAGCACACTTCTCCAGCATGCCAGTGGCCATCGAAGGTGAGCATTTGCCCACTGAAGTCAGTTACGACACCAAACTGCAGTCAGGTCAAAACCCTGGTCAGGACGACGAGCACGTAGGTAACTGCCACTTGAGTAAATGAGGGATACAATATTGAAAGCATGATGTGCTTCTACACAGGAAGTTGCAGACACTTGTAGAATCTATGCTAAGGCGCATTGAAGCTTTTCTGGCAGCTCAATTAAGATCCAATCAAATTGTATTAGTCATATGCGCCGAATACAACAGGTGCCTTACAGTGAAATGCTTACTTACAAGCACTTAACCAACAATGCAGTTWAAAAAAATATGGATAAAAATATGAAGTAAAAGTAACAAGTAATTAAAGAGCAGCAGTAAAATAACAATAGCGAGACTATATACAAGGGGTGTACCGGTACAGAGTCAATGTGCGGGGMCCCCGGTTAGTTGAGGTAGTATGTACATGTAGGTAGAGTTATTAAAGTGACTATGCATAGATGATAAAAACAGAGAGTAGCAGCGGTGTAAAAATGTGGGGGGGKAATGCAAATAGTTTGGGTAGCCATTTGATTAGGTGTTCAGCAGTCTTATGGATGGGAGTAGAAGCTGTTTAGAAGCCTCTTGGACCTAGACTTGGCGCTCCGTTACCGCTTGCCGTGCGGTAGCAGAGAGAACAGTCTATGACTAGGGTGGCTGGAGTCTTGACAATTTTTAGGGCCTTCCTCTGACACCGCCTGGTATAGAGGTCCTGGATGGCAGGAAGCATGGCCCCAGTGATGTACTGGGTCGTTCGCACTACCCTCTGTAGTGCCTTGCGGTCGAAGGTCGAGCAGTTACCATACCAGGCAGTGATACAACCAGTCAGGATGCTCTCGATGGTGCAGCTGTAGAACCTTTTGAGGATCTGAGGACCCATGCCAAATCTTTTCAGTCTCCTGAATAGGTTTTGTTGTGCCCTCTTCACGACGGTCTTGGTGTGCTTGGACCATGTTAGATTGTTGGTAATGTGGACACCAAGGAACTTGAAGCTCTCAACCTGCTCCACTGCAGCCCCGTCGATGAGAATGGGGGCGTGCTCAGTCCTCCTTTTCCTGTAGTCCACAATCATCTCCTTTGTCTTGATCACATTGAGGGAGAGGTTGTTGTCCTGGCACCACATGGCCAGGTCTCTGACCTCCTCCCTAAGACACTTTCAGTTGGCGTTTCCTTTATTTTGGCAGTTACCGGTAGCAGCAGGCTACACGGAGAATGGAACAGCTGTATAGGAGAAACAGCTTGAGTCGCGTAAATGGGAATATAACATTGCAGATAAAGTTTTGAATGAGAGAATTGTGTGTACAACATCTAAAGTCCTGCATCACTATACTGAGAGCTTTGGTGTTTGTCCCGATGGGCATTAGGATCTGGTTGCATGCAGCTGTGCACTGAATTTATGATTACTTGGGTTCTGCCAGCTGTGGGCATGTGGTCAGGATTAAATCCAACCCAAGGTAAACAGTTACTGTACGGTACCCTTTATTCTGTGATGTATCATTTTTTCCTAACATCTCACCAATGTCCGTTTTGGACGAGACTGATTTGACAAATTACAATACTTACACTTTATAGTCAATTTTGACACTAAAATAAATGTTTCTCGCTCATATCGATTCCATATAGCCCATTTTCTAAATGAAAAGTAGCTTTTTAGGTGCAGGGCCCTCAAACTCAACTCTGGGCCTCAAAGCTAGATCCACTATGTTTTTTCCTTTTCCCCCAGTCATCAGGGACTGATTTTGACCTGGGACACCAGGTGGGTGCAATGAATTATCAGGTAAAACAGAAAACCAGCAGGATCCGGGCCTCGTAGGGTAAGAGTTAAATTCCCCTGCTCTAGGGTAGGGCTCTCCAACCCTGTTCCTGGAGAGCTACCGTGCAGGTATTCGCTCCAACCCCAGTTGTAACTAACCAGCTAATTATTAAAATCAGGTGTATTAGAGTGAAGAGCTACCATCCTGTAGGTTTCAAAGAACAGGGTTGGAGCCCGCTGGTTTAGGGGTTAGTTAGGGACGTCCCAAGGATTCCAAAAAAGCACTAACCTTGGTGAATCACTACCACATACATGTAATCTCTCTTTGCATAATCCTAGCTCCCTTTCCTCCTTAGCTTTCCTAAATCCATTTCCTCATATCCTTGGCCTTTCTAGTTCGTTTTCCTATCTTAATCTCATTTCTTCTAACACCCTTTCCTTTCCTCCTATTCTAGTTTCCTTTCCTTCTTCACTTGCTCCCATTTCCTCCCCTAACTGTATTTTCTATTCTCCTTCCCTTCCCTAGAGCTCAATTCAAGATTGGCTGAAAAAAATATATATAAAAAAAAAGATTGTGTTGTTGCAGAGATTGAAGTCAATCGTAGGAATGTGGGCGTATGGATAATATAATAATCAGAAATACATAGTTAACACACAAAACAGTAGATGCAAAGGTTTGTTTGAAACAGAATGAATATCTGACTGCGTCTTCTATGAGCACTTCCGGTAAAAATCACTCTCCCGATTGGTCGAATTTAAAAATGAGACCGCGACAGTTTAGGATGACAACAGAAGACGGAATTTCGTTGCGAAACATTTTTGTGGAAAAAAAAGTCTGTCACGTAAGTAGACATTAAAAACCCTAATATCAATAAGATTTTTTCCCCCTAATGATTCGAATATATAGGGTAAGTTAGTGGTTTGCATGTCTCTTCATTATGTTACAAAAAGACTAACGTTACCTAGTTAAGTTAGCTGTGTTGGCGRCGCCTCGTCGGAATAGTGGTTTAGCCAACGTTAACTAGCTGTCAGTGCAGTTACCAATTTGTCTCGTTAAAGCCAACAACATGTTCACCTTCGCTTGATTAGTGCTGTGATCTGCTTACGTTGAATGTCGAAGGTGATTTGTTAGCTAGCTAGTTGCTAATGTGGAAGGTGCGTTGGTAGCTAACTATAGCCAGTGCTTTGCTCAACACCTGTTTCTTTGTCCCACCATATTATTTGACACAGGATGACGGAATCAGGTTATCACAGCACATTGGAAAGCGCGGAGAGGGAAATTAACGTCGACGACCTGAGGAAAGACCTTATATCAGAGTTTCACTCACAGGAGTCATGCCTAGAAGAGAATGAACACTTGCAAGTGTACCTCCGCATTCGACCGTTCACATCAATTGAAAGTGAAAATGGCGAATCACAGGTAATTTAACACACTGCTCTGGCTTGAAATAGTTTTTCACAAGAAGCAGACACGTCAGGTAACAAGAGCCTTGGATAATAACTGTTGACCAAAGTTTAAATTGACCATTGACTTGTGACTTGCTGTCCTTTGCTGTACAAATTCAAGGACTGCGTTTCCATTGAGCCCCCAGACAAGGTCCTCCTCAAGGCTCCAAGGACCTCCCTCTCAGCAGGGCTTAGTGACAAATCAGTCCCTCAGACAGCTCAACGGTTCCAGTTCTCACAGGTCAGTCAGCAGGGCCTGTCAGTGCCATCCAGGGACTGTATACATATATTTTTTTGCCTGCCAGCTAAATCTTACACATTTACAGTAATGGTGATTTTTAATGTGCGCTGTCCCTGTAAAACACATTTTTAACAAAATGGAACCAAAAAACACACAAGAAAATAAATAATAACCACGATCTCATAAGGAACAGAAGATAGATCTTATAACAACACTGTTCATTTATTTTTGTCCCCAGGTCTTGGGGCCAGAAACCTCTCAGAGAGAGATGTTTGATGGCACAGTGAGAAGTCTGGTCAAGGATGTTCTGGAAGGTGGAAATTCTCTGGTTTTCACATATGGAGTCACAAATGCGGGAAAGACATTCACATTTCTAGGTTTGATTTCTTGATATATATTTTTTTTAATTGCCTTGCAGCGTTGGAAAGATGCATACTGTTTTGTCATAACATCCTACTTGTACACAAGGGCCGGCCTGAGTTAGTTGTTGCACAGATTCACTGTGGAAACGCAATGCTTTTTAAAGTCAAATCATATGTTGACCTTTCACCCCGTTTCAAACCARGCTCTTTTATGGCCAACTCCCACAAACACTAAGAAGACACGATTCACACATGAACAGATCTTCAACACCTGTTGTGTTTTTAAGGTCCAGAGGCCAACGCAGGGATCCTCCCCAGGTCTTTGAATGTCATCTTCAACAGCATTGAGGGGCGTGTTTACAACCAGATGACTGTCAAGCCACAGCGATGCAGAGAGTTCATCAGGCTCACGAAAGATCAGCAGAGGGAAGAGGCCACTAGCAAGAGAAATCTCTTCAGGCTCCTCAAGGAGGTACAGGGTTGGTTTATTTACCCAAATTCATTAAAAAAAAAATTTTTTTTTAAAGCCATTGCATTACTCAACAAGTTTTTCTTTGGGGTTTAATAATTTATTTTATATCATTGCTCTTCCCCCATAGAGTGATAACCCGAAAAGCTCCACCAGCCAGACAAGCTCCACCAGCCAGACAAGCTCCACCAGCKAGACAACCCTACAAGGCAAGGAGATTCATCATTTATGTGGTCTTACACCACCATCCATGTTCATGTTTTGCATTTATACATGATTGTCACATGTCACGTTGCTCGCTCTCACTCTGTGTGTGTGTGTGTGAGCGCGTGCATCGTTTGTCATCACAATAGACTTCTATCCAACAAGAGGGTTTGTAAACAGTCTAACCACTTGTTTCTCTGACAGGGTCCACACTAAGTGACATTGAGAGGACTGTGACTGAAGACGCTTTCAGTCTGGTTGTTGACGCACACACCAAGTTCTCAGTCTGGGTGTCCTTCTGTGAAATCTACAACGAGAATATTCACGACTTGCTGGAGCCCATACCGATCGGAGCCCTGAAGAGATCTACGCTGCGGCTGTCGCAGGATGTCAAAGGCAACTCCTTTGTCAAAGGTAACGGATGCATTGGAGGTGTAAAACATATATATTCCTGTCTAACAAGTGCTTAATATATCTATCCTGGGAATCGAACCCACAATCCTGTTGTAGAAGCACCACGCTCTACCAACTGAGCTGCAAAGGACCAAATGTTCCTGCGTGTAATTTCAGATCTGAAGTGGATACAAGTGAACAACGCGGAGGAAGCCTACAAGGTGATGAAGCTCGGAAAGAAGAACCAGAGCTTCGCCAGCACAAAGCTCAACCTCCTCTCGAGCAGGAGGTACGGTCATTTTTAAAGCACGTTATTTTCCCTTTTCCAATTTTATTAATTTGAATGTTTCTTTGGGCTGTTACTAACTTGCGTGAGTCAAGTTCACACAGCACAGAGTAGTTTTGACCGCTGTGCTCTTATAGAAATCTCTTCCTATGCTCAGCCACAGCATCTTTTCTGTTCGTATCCTGCGGATTGAAGATGCTAGGATTCCTCGTGTTAACTCTGTCAGCGAGTAAGTGAAATGGATATTTTATTCATTCGCTCACAATAATAAATAATCTTCTATGAGCACCCATGCAGTACTTGTGGGTGTCTAAGGCAGGGCTGTGTTTTTTGTCCTTCCTGTTCAGGCTGTCCCTGTGTGACCTGGCTGGGTCTGAACGGTGCGCTAAAACTCAGAATAAAGGGGAGCGTTTGAAAGAAGCCGGGAACATCAACACTTCGCTGATGACGCTGGGCAAGTGCATCAACGCCTTACGTCAAAGCCAGCAATCCAAGTGAGCCGTGTCTGCTTTTTGACATACGTAATACAGAGTCTACAAAACATTAGGAACGTCTTCCTAATATTGGGGGAGGGGGAGGGTATACATAATCTTTTAGCTGACWCTGCTGCAACTCATTTCTCAGTGCTCTGAGAAGTATGGTTTTTTGTTGTACATTGTCCCTGTCCAAACGTAATTAATACAATTTACATTCTGACCTGCCTCTTGTTGCTAGGCTACCACAGCACATCCCTTTCAGGGAGAGCAAGCTCACCCACTACCTGCAAGGCTTCTTCTGTGGGCGGGGCAAAGCCTGCATGGTCGTCAACGTCAACCAGTGTGCCTCCATGTACGACGAGACGATCAACGTGCTCAAGTTCTCCGCCGTGGCTCAGAAGGTGGTGGTGCTGACTTCCAAGACCGTCCCCCACCTCGCCACCAAGAGGTCGGCCCGGGAACTGTCCATGATCGTCGACCACGCAGACAGGAAGAACCTATTGGGTAAGCGGAGAAGGAGCTCTCTGGTTGGCTGGGAGACCAGTCTGGAGGATGTGCAGGAGGATGTTGATGACATGGAAGGGGAGAGCACGGCAGAGGACAGCGTGATTGAGGAGACCATGCAGGAAGTGGACGATGACGAGTTTCTCATCGATAAAGATGCTTATGAGGTAAGGCTCTCCCCCTAGCTACTAGGGCTGAGAGTTGCCAGGGACCTCATTACACCAGACCTCATTACACCAGACTGAGGGGCCTCATTACACCAGGCCTCATTACACCAGGCCTCATTACACCAGCCCTCATTACACCAGGCCTCATTACACCAGGCCTCATTACACCAGGCCTCATTACACCAGGCCTCATTACACCAGAGCTGAGGGGCCTCATTACACCAGACGAGGGCCTCATTACACCAGACTGAGGGGCCTCATTACACCGGGCCTCATTACACCGGGCCTCATTACACCGGGCCTCATTACACCGGGCCTCATTAACATCAACAAGCCGGGCCTCATTACACCGGGCCTCATTACCCAGACTGAGGGGCCTCATTACACCAGGCCTCATTACACCAGGCTCATTACACCAGACTGAGGGCCTCATTACACCAGGCCTCATTACACCAGGCCTCATTACACCAGACTGAGGGGCCTCATTACACCAGGCCTCATTACACCAGGCCTCATTACACCAGGCTCATTACACCAGGCCTCATTACACCAGACTGAGGGCCTCATTACAACCGGGCCTCATTACACTCATACACCGGGCCTCATTACACCGGCCTCATCACCGGCCTCATTACACCGGGCCTCATTACACCGGCCTCATTACACGAGACTGAGGGGCCTCATTACACCAGGCCTCATTACACAGGCCTCATTACACCAGACTGAGGGCCTCATTACACCAGGCCTCATTACACAGCCCATTACCAGACTGAGGGGCCTCATTACACCGGGCCTCATTACACCGGGCCTCATTACACCGGGCCTCATTACACAGGCCTCATTACACCGGGCCTCATTACACCAGAACTGAGGGGCCCTCACTCATTACACACAGGCATCATTACACCGGGCCTCATTACACCAGACTGAGGTGCCATTACAATATGTATTGCGTTCCGAACATATTGCTCACAACATGTCTGCTGCAGAGGGACAAGAGAGTCATGATAACTAGTTTTGATCCGTTGTGGAAATAAGTGCTGAAAACAAATTGGCTCCCTATTTTAAAAGGTGGAGAACAAGCTATGAAGGGAAAATTCGTTTTGGTGCAGGGACAGCCAACTAGTGCAAAAATAATACAGCGACATTGTCAAAAATAATATCCCGATTATGTAACCGTATTGATTTGTTCCTCCATCACTACTAACCTCTGTTTAGTAGTCACCTACATTTCCAGGCCCTGATTTGATTTCTGAAATTTGGGGTAGATTCAGGCTTACTAATAGTCTCGTGAAAGGGACCAGAGTTTTTCCTTATCAGATCACATTGTCAAAACTCTTGTACTTTTTATTTTTATTAATGTGAAGTTCACCCAGAACTAAAGTCTTGTGTAATTTGGTCAGATGCTTGATTTTATTTATTTTTAAAGTCTGTCCACAAGAGATGAATGTGAAGTACGTTTTTTTTAATGTCTGTTAACCCTTTCAGAGCCAACTACTCCAGTTGAAGGAGCTCCGGGAACAACTCCAGAAAGAGAGATCTGAAAACCTGGCTTTGGAATCCCGGATCCGGGACGAGGTCACAAAGGAATTTTCTGAGCTCTTCTCTGAAATGCAGACCGATTACAAGTGAGCTCTTCTCTGCCTTAAATTATGACTTAATTTTTATTGTTTGGCTGGTTTTAAATAATAATAGATTGGAATTATATATTGCCTTTCTATCAACTGAGGTTACTCAAAGCTTTTACATAGTAACGTGGATTTTAAAGGTTAAATGTTTTTAATACATAAAACTGAACAAGCTGTAGCTTTAATAACTTGATTTCTGTGTCCTTAAAGGGAACGTCTGGCCAAAGAGAAGGAGATTGTCGAGGAGAGAGCAGAGAGGCGTCTAGAGATCCTGAAGAATCTAGTGAACAAGAACGCCAGTCATGAGGAGCTGGACAGAGCGGAGCGAGCCACGGTAATGCGGACTAACTAGACACATTGGCCGTCTAGCAGTGTCAACCTCCATCACGTAGCCTCGTCTCTTCCTTCACCTGACACGGACTTAGCTGTGATAACTACTCTATAGCGGAATCACGTATTGACTATGACATGTGGTCTCACCTAGCTATCTTAAGATGAACGTACTTAACTGTAAGTTGCTCTGGATAAGAGCTTCTGCTTAATGACTAAAATGTGTATTGTCTGGTGTAGAAGGTCAGCTCGTCGTTGGGAGGCATGTTTGACTCCATGTGCAGTGACCTGGCAGGCATAAAGATGGCGGCTGAGACGGCCAAGACGTGTCTGGTGGTCGCCCATCCCAGTAGTGACACCGTCTCCAACCTCTCAGAGCAGCTCCCTGTCAAAACCAATGGTAACCAACTGGCGGCCGGCTGGCGGCCATTTTTATTTTAGCAATACACAATGGATTCCACTAAGCAAAGGCTTGATGATGATTTGAATGGGGTGTGTCATGTTAAAAACCCAACATCTGCACCTTTTTGGGTCCTCAGGACCAGGATTATGAAACACTGGTGTAGCCTGTCACATTCACCTTCAGTAGAACTGTCAGCAATAACCTGTCAATCACCAGTTTTCACTGTCCGTCAATGACCAGAAGCAGACCGGTTTACCTGATTTTCAGTGGCTGTGAGGGAACATGCTYGGTCTCCTTCTGGTTGATTAGTCCGTTTTCTTCCGTTGATTTCAGAACTGGAAAATTATCGCAGACAAGCACCGCAATCAAACGAACAGCTTGACGAGGCTAGAAAGGTACTGTCAAATTTATTTTATTTTTGGGTGAGGTATTTTGCAGCAATGGGACTTATTTTGGTTCTAACTAATCAATRGTGGACAGACTACATACACCACAGTTTAGTTCTGTGTGCCCTGAGAGGGAGTCGGCACTGACAAACCTTTTTGTGTTTTCTCTTGTAGACTCTGGAGTCTCTGGAGCTGAAGATCTCTGACCTGGTGAAGATGTGTCACGAGAAGGATGAGATGATCTCCTCTCTTCAGAACACCGTGGACCAGCAGGTCAAAGACACTATCAAGGATGTAAGTTCCTTTTAAATTACGAGCTTATCAGCCTGTTTCACAGTCCAGGGGTTCTCAAACCTTTTTGCCGGGGGACCCATTTTGTGATAGGAAATTCATCAGGGACCACCCTCATCACAACACATCAAATTTGATTGGTCACATAGTTATTGTTAACAGATGTTATTGGTCACGTACACACGTGGTTAGCAGACGTTATTGGTCACGTACACGTGGTTAGCAGACGTTATTGGTCACGTACACGTGGTTAGCAGATGTTATTGCGAGTGTAGCGAAATGCTTGTGTTTCTAGTTCCGACAGTGCAGTAATATCTAACAATTCCACAACAAATACCTAATACACACATCTAAGTAAAGGAATGGAATGAGAATATATGGATGAGCAATGCAGAGCAGCATAGGCTAAGATTCAATAGATGGTATGTAATGTACAGTTGAAGTCGGAAGTTTACATACACCTTAGCCAAATACATAAACTGTTTTTCACAATTCCTGACATTTAATCCGAGTAAAAATTCCCTGTCCTAGGTCAGTTAGGATCACCACTTTATTTTAAGAATGTGAAATGCCAGGATAATAGTAGAGAGAATTATTTATTTCAGCTTTTATTTCCTTCATCACATTCCCAGTGGGTCAGAAGTTTACATACATTCAATTAGTATCTGGTAGCATTGCCTTTAAATTGTTTAACCTGGGTCTAACGTTTCGCGTAGCCTTCCTCAAGCTTCCCACAATAAGTTGGGTGAATGTTGGCCCATTCCTCCTGACAGAGCTGGTGTAACTGAGTCAGGTTTGTAGGCCTCCTTGCTCGCACACGCCTTTTCAGTTCTGACAACACATTTTCTATGGGATTGAGGGCAGGGCTTTGTGATGGCCACTCTAATACCTTGACTTTGTTGTCCTTAAGCCATTTTTCCTTTGCCTTGATGACATTTTGCCACAACTTTGGAAGTATGCTTGGGGTCATTGTCCATTTGGAAGACCCATTTGCGACCAAGCTTTAACTTCTTGACTGATGTCTTGAGATGTTGCTTCAATATAGCCACATAATTTTCCTTCCCTCATGACGCCATCTATTTGGTGAAGTGCACCAGTCGCTCCTGCAGCAAAGCATCCCCACAACATGATGCTGCCACACCCGTGCTTCACGGTTGGGATGGTGTTCTTTGCTTCACGGTTGGGATGGTGTTCTTCGGTCTGCAAGCATCCCGTCTTTTTCCTCCAAACATAACGATGGTCATTATGGCCAAACAGTTCTATTTTTGCTTCATCAGACCAGAGGAGATATCTCCTAAAGTACAGTCTTCGTCCCCATGTGCAGTTGCAAACCGTAGTCTGGCTTTTTTATGGCGGTTTTGGAGCAGTGGCTTCTTGCTTGCTGAGCGGCCTTTCAGGTTATGTCGATATAGGACTCYTTTTACTGTGGATATAGATACTTTTGTACCCGTTTCCTCCAGCATATTCACAAGGTCCTTTGCTGTTGTTCTGGGATTGATTTGCACTTTTTGCACAAAAATACGTTAATCTCTAGGAGACAGAATGCGTCTCCTTCCTGAGCGGTGGACGGCTGCGTGGTCCCATGGTGTTTATAACTTGCGTACTATTGTTTGTAGCAGATGAACGTGGTACCTTTCAGGTGTTTGGACATTGCTCCAGGATGAACCATGACTTGTGTAGGTGTACAATGTCATTTCTGAGGTCCTTGGCTGATTTCTTTTGAATTTTCCCATGATGTCAAGCAAAGAGGCCTGAGAGTTCTGAAGGTTGTATAGGCGTCTTTGAAATACGATCGCCTAGTGTTAACCTCCAATTGACTCAACTCTGATCTGAATCTAATTAGCCTATTCAAAATCTTCTGAGCCATGACTCATTTTTCTGGCAATTCTCAAGCTAGCTTTAAAAGGCACAGTCAACTTTAGGTTTGTAGAATATTCTGCCCATTGGAATTGTTGAATACATTGAATTATAAGTGAAATAATTGTCTGTAAACAATTGTTTGAAAAATTCTTGTATATGCACAAAGTAGATGTCCTAACCGACTTGCCAAAASTATAGTTTGTTAACAAGAAATATGTGGAGTGGTTGATACACTTAGGTTGGAGTCATTAACACTCGTTTATGTAAACTTCTGACTTCAACTGTACATATGAGATGAGTAATGCAAGATATGTAAACATTAAAGTAACTCGTGATCCATTTATTGAAGTGGCCAATGATTTCAAGTCTGTATGTAGGCAGCAGCAGCCTCTCTGTGTTAGTGATGAACATAATTGCATATGAGTTCTGCTATGACTTTGGCAGTGCATCATGGCTGGACGAACCAAGTCTCAGACCCTGGGAAGGGAAAATAATGTAAAGGCCCATGTCTTGGCATCAGAATATTCCATTTCGACACATTTTGTCATGGGGGAAGAGTTGTGAAATTTACTGTGGATACCAATATCCCTGTGAGCCGCCCAGGCCCGTGTCACTCAGGGTTAAGAACATGCATTGTAAATAAATAATATTGTATTACACCCTTTTAACTTATTCCATGGGTGTTGTTGGCCAAAAATGTGTTTTAATCTGTTAGGTGTATTCATAAACAATGTATATATTTTGTCATCTGAACGTGGACCCCCTGCAGTACCTAGTCGACCCCACTTTGAGAACCCCTGTCATACTCGGTATTTGACAATGCCTCCCTCATTTTATAGCTCACCGGTGCCAATTTCCCATCCGAATGTCACCTTTTTTTTATGAATGCTCATATCCAGAACGTGACCAATTTTTATTCCAGCTTGACTTGGCCATGCTTGAGGTTTTAACGCCGTTGTTGGGGGGGGGGTTTCCTTGACAGAAGACTACATTCGACGGCATCAAAGACGAGCTCCTGCTTCTGAAGAGCAGCTGCACTTGCTCCGGAGGGGAGAAGCGCAGCTCTCGCGCAGAGAGCCGCAAACGGCTGGTGGATCTCCAGCCGGACCTGGAGGAACAGCCCCCCAGCAAGAAAGGTACGGGGTAGGCTCCGCTACCGGGATGTCCCTCCCACTGTTTGTAGGGAGAGGGGGGGGGCAGGGGGGAGAGAGTAATGCCAGAGGTCGCAAAAACAAAAAACGTCCGCTCGAAAAGGCGACTGTGCGCTCAAGAAGTAATGCTGCCTCAGACTTCCTTATGTATAAATGCTTCTATTCGCCATTTGTGTGTTTTTTTTTTTTTAAGTGATTGTCGTATTCATGATTTTAAACAATAATAAATCGTTCTTTTGTTGGTTTTCTGTACTCAGACATTTTTTTTTTTTTTTTTACATTACAGATGTGGAAGGTATTATTGAGGCATCACATCATTAGTAGAGACACCATGTTCTGAGAAATGATCTTCACTAATATGGACTTAGAAATGTTTATTTTCCAATATCAATTGCTGACCAAAATTGCAATGTGTCCAGTTTGCTGTTTAGCAAACCACTAGCCCTAATCCCATTCCACTGGCTAACGCTTAAGGACAGAACACAAGATTCATTCAGTTAAATACTGTATAGCATCCCGTTAACCTAAACTAACATCCCACCGTACGTCAGATGATCAGTATTATAATATACTTTGTTGGCAACGCCTTTTAGAGATGACTCATCAGCTGTCCTGTTCTTTGTTAGGATTCCATGGGGAGGGTAGTGGAGAGGAGGAGGAGGAGAAGATGGACAGATTGCGCTGGGAGCAGGTGGTGAAATCCTCAGAAGTGGCGGGACAAGTAGAGACTCTGCAGCTTGACCAGGTAGCACACGGCGAGGGTGACTGGAAAGTGCAGGAGAAGAATATCTCCTGTATGGAGGCACATGAGCTGAACGCTGAGGCGCAGACTCGTGCTCGCGAGGAGGCCCTGTTCGTGGAGCAGGCGGCTAGGAGGGAGAATGCCAGGCTGCTCCAGGAACGGGAAGACTTGCAGCGGGAGATGGGCGTACTCCGAGGGGAATCCCAGGATCTAACTGGGAAGCTGCAGGCCGTGGAGAGGGAGGTCAGTCTGCAGACAGCTAGAGCAGAAAAAGCTGCAGAGGACCGACAGGTCACGCATGACCACGAGGTCAGAGAGAAAACTGCCCTGATTGACTCCCTGATACAGGAAGTGACACGCCTAGGGCAGGAAGTCGTCGCCTATCAAGCTGCGTCGGAAGTACAAAGGGACAGCCGGCTTCTCAGAGACAAGATGGCGGAACTGAAGAGGGAATGCTCAGAGGCCCTAGAGGAGAGGCTCCTGCTGAAAGAGAAACTGGCCCAACAGCAGATCATAGAACAGGAGCTGAAAGAGAAACTGGCCCACCAGCACGATCTCCAGAACAGGAGTTGGGGGAGCTGAAAGAGAAACCTGGCGCCAACAGCAGATCCAGAAGACAGGAGTTGGGGAGCTGAAAGAGAACTGGCCCAACAGGCAAGATCATAGAACGGAGTTGAGGAGTGAAAGAGAAACTGCAAGGTAGACGGGCTAAAACGCAACAGCAGATCATAGACAAGGAGCTGAAGAGGAACTGTCCCAACAGCAGATCTCAGAACAGGAGCTGAAAGAGAAACGGGGCCAACAGCAGTCAATAGAACAGGAGTTGGGGGAGCTGAAAGAGAAACTGTTGCCCAACAGCAGATCATAGAACAGGAGTTGGGGGAGCTGAAAGAGAAACTGGCCCAACAGAGATCATAGAACAGGAGCTGAAAGAGGAACTGGCCAACAGCAGATCTCAGAACAGGAGTTGGAGGAGCTGAAAGAGAAACGGGCCCAAAGCAGATCTCAGAACAGGAGTTGGAGGAGCTGAAAGAGAAGACTGGCCCAACAGCAGATCTCAGAACAGGAGTTGGGGGAGCTGAAAGAGAAACTGGCCCAACAGCAGACTTCTCAGAACAGGAGTTGGGGGAGCTGAAAGAGAAACTGGCCGCCAACAGCAGATCACATAGAACAGGAGCTGAAAGAGAAACTGTCCAACAGCAGATATAGAAAGGAGCTGAAAGAGGAACTGTCCCCAACAGCAGATCTCAGAAAGGAGTTTGGACGGAGCTGAAAGAGAAACTGGCCCAACAGCAGATCTCAGAACGGAGTTGGGGGAGCTTGAAAGAGAAACTGGCCCAACAGGAACTGACCTTGGAGCAGCTCAAGGTGGAAATGGAGGCTAAAGAAGAGGCCCACGTTGACAGCAAAAACTCTGTAGCTGAGAGAGAGATTGCTGAGGGGCTGAGGAAACTAAACTCTGATCTGGAGGCTGAGGTCGCGACCTTGAAGGGAAAGCTAGCCTATCGGGAGGAAGAGGAGCGCAAGCGCCGAATGGAGAGGGAGGTGGCTGTAACCGCGTCCCAAACGGAGAGAGTGGCAGAGTTGGAGAAGATACTGTTCGAGAAGGAGGCGGAGGTGTCGGGCCTGCAGAGGAGCCTGAGGGAGGCGCAGGAGAGGTGGGAGGATGAGGAGACGGCTGCGGTGCAGGAGGCTCGTAGGAGGGAGGTGGAGAGGAGGAGGGAGCTGCTGGCCGTGGCTGACGAGGCCATCGCTCAGAAGGACGCTGAGCTGGAGAAGAGAGCACAGGACATCACCAGGTTAGTGGGCTGGCTGGCACCATTCACTCTGGCTAGTGGGGAGGCCTTCGGGCCGATCCTAAATCATCCTCTAAACCCTACGCACGTGTGGAGATCTGAGAGGATTTGATTGGTGTATGCAGTACGGTGACAGGTTCCACCTAGCCTATCAGAGGGCAAGGTGCAGCTATTACAAGATCGATTACAAGTGTCCTCTCAGATCTCTACAAGTGTATAGGGCACCGGGTTTAGGGGTTGTTTGAGTTCTTTATTTTCCCTGCTCATCCTGACTGGTAAACCTCTCTCTCTAATATAGTGGTGTTTTTAAGTTAATCTCATGTGTTTGTGACCACAGGTTGAAGGAGACCATTAAACTTGACTCGGACAAAGTGAAGAGTTTGACCTTGGACCTTGAGAGGAAAGACGATGACATTTCTGATCTCAAAGAGAAGCTGGCCGACTCTAAAAAACAGATACAGCAAGTTCAAAAGGAGGTAAAGGCTGATAAGATTTATATATCTTTTTTTCCATTGTGGCGGCAGCGTAGCCTAGTGGTTAGAGCGTTGGACTAGTAACCGAAAGGTTGCAAGATTCGAATCCCCGAGCTGACAAGGTACAAAATCTGTCATTCTGTCCCTGAACCAAGGCAGTTAAGTTGGCCCACTGTTCCTAGGCCGTCATTGAAAATAAGAATTTGTTCTTAACTGACTTGCCTACTTAAATAAAGGTCAAATTTAAAAAAAAAAAAATGAGAGAGCAATATACAGTATATACACACAAGTATGTGGACACCTGCTCGTCAAACATCTCATTCCAAAATCATGGTCATTAATATGGAGTTGCCCCCCCACTTTGCTGTTATAACAGCCGCCACTCTTCTGGGAAGGCTTTCCACTAGAAGTTGGAACATTGCTGAGAGGACTTCCTTCCTTTCAGCCACAAGAGCATTAGTGAGGTCGGGGCAGTGATGTTGGGCGATTAAGCCTGGCTCGCAGTCGGTGTTCCAATTCATCCCAAACGTGTTCGATGGGGTTGAGATCAGGGCTCTGCAGGCCAGTCAAGTTATTCCACATCGAACTTAAAAAACGATTTCTGTATGGACCTCGCTTTGTGTTCGGGGGGCATTGTCATGCTGAAACAGGAAAGGGCCTTTCCCAAACTGCTGCCATGAAGTTGGAGGCACAGAATAATCTAGAATGGTATGTTGTAGCGTTAAGATTTCCCTTCATTGGAACTAAGGGGCTTGCCCGAACCATGGAAAAACAGCCATAGACCATTGTTCCTCCTCCACCAAACTTTACAGTTGGCACTATGCATTCGGGCAGGCAGCGTTCTCCTGGCGTCCGCCAAACCAGAGAACTCATTTCCACTGCTCCAGAGTCCAATGGCGGCGAGCTTTACACCACTCCAGCCAACGCTTGGCATTGCGCATGGTGATTTTAGGCTTGTGTGCGGCTGCTCGGCCATGGAAACCCCTTTCGTGAAGCGTCCGACAAACAGTTATTGTGCTGACGTTGCTTCTAGAGGTAGTTTGGAACTCGGTAGTGAGGGTTGCAACCGAGGGCAGACTTTTTTTTTAACGTGCTACGCGCTTCAGCACTCGGTGGTTCCGTTTCTGTGAGCTTGTGTGGCCTACCACTTCTTGGCTGAACCGTTGTTGCTCCTAGACGTTTCCACTTCACAATAACAGCACTTTTTAAAAAGTTGTTAGGTTCTAATTCTGAGTAAAACACTCAATGGACATTTTATGAAAGCTTAACCAAGTTTAATTCTGCCCAGAGGATCAATACAGCTGCATTAGACAAACACATTATCACACAAGGACTGATATTTAACCGTTCCTCAGAGGGGGAGTCTCCTCCTACACATTGTGAACAAACATCGTTCTTTACTGCTAGGCAGGACACTAGTGATACGGGCCATAAACTTTTGTTTCTCCCTTAAGGTGACCTGACCTCAACCCCCCCCCCCCCCCCATCACTAATCCATGGGCCTCTCCTCCCTTTATCAATGTCTGCCCTGACCCTCAACACCCCCCCGTGATGAATGCTCATAGCCAGAACGTACCATTATTCCAGCTGCTGCCTACACTGAGTAAGCCGTGGTAGGGGTTGCCTACAGAAACACCATCCGAACCTCATAGATCGCATGGCTCTCTCCCCTATTCAAATGTCTGCCCTCCCATGACCTTTTCAAAACCCCCCCCCCCCCCCCCCCCCCCACCCACCACCCCACCGCACTAATCCATCCCTCTCTCCCCCTTATCAATGCTCTGCCCTGCGACCTGCAAGCCCCCCCCCCTCACTCCGGCCTCCGCCCATCAACTGCCCTGGCCTCCACAACCCCCCCCCCCCCCACCCCCCCCCTCCCCACCCCCCCCCCCCCCCCCCCCCCCTCCTATCCTGCGCCTCCCTCCCCCAATCCGCCCCCCCGACCGCTCCCCCACCACCCCCCCCCCCCCCCCCCCCCCCCCCCCCCCCCCCCCCACCACCCCCCCCCCCCCCCACTAATCCATGGCTCTCTCCCCTTATCAATGCCTGCCCTGACCTCAACCCCTCCCCCCCCCTCACTAATCCATGGCTCTCTCCCCTTATCAATTGCCTGCCCCGACCTCCAACCCCCCCCCACTAATCCATGGCTCTCTCCCCTTATCAATGCCTGCCCTGACCTCAACCCCTCCCCCCCCCTCACTAATCCATGGCTCTCTCCCCTTATCAATGTCTGGCCCATGTAATCACTTCCCTGCAACTCAACACATTCCAAGGCTTAATTGCACCCACTATATGCCTTCCTACCTATAACCATTATCTTCTGTCTAACCCTCCACTATATACCTTCCTCCTATAACCCTTACTAGTGGTCTAGATCCTCCACTATATACCTTCCTCCTTAACCGTTATCTTCTGGTCTAGACCCTCCACTATATACCTTCCTCTATAACCATTACTTTGGTTAGACCCTCCACTATATACCTCCTCTATATAACCATTAACTTCTGGTGTTAAGACCTCTCACTACTCATATACCTTCCTCCTATAACCCTAACTAGTGGGTCTAGACCCTCCACTAAATTTACCTTCCTCCTATAACCCTTAACTTAGTGGTCTTAGACCCGTCCACTATATACCTTCCTCCTATAACCCTTAACTAGTGGTCTAGACCCTCCACTATATACCTTCCTCCTTATAACCCTTAACTAGTGGTCTTAGACCCTCCACTATATACCTTCCTCCTATAACCCTTAACTAGTGGTCTAGACCCTCCACTATATACCTTCTCCTATAACCCTTAACTATGTGGTCTAGACCCCTCCACTATTACTTTCCCTCCTATAACCCTTAACTAGTGGTCTAGACCCACCCAACTATATACCTTCCTCCTATAACCTTAAGCTATGGTCTAGACCTCTCCACTATATACCTTCCTCCGTAACCGGTTATCTTCTGGGTGTCGGCCTGGCTTGAAACGCTCAGCCCCCCCCCCTCCCTCAAGGTCCGTACATGAAATAAGTACGACTGTTGTAGTGTGGCCCAGAACCCCAGAACACAGTTTTGACCGGGGCAGCTCAAGCACGGCAGAAATTCTGACGAACTGACTTGTTGGAAAGGTAGCATCCTATGACTGTGCTGCGTTTAAAAGTCACTGAGATCTTTAGCATGGGCGATTCTACTGCCGATGTTTTGTCTATGGAGATTGCACGGCTGTGTTTTTGATTTTTAAACACCTGTCAGTAATGGATGCGGCTGAAATGGCTAAATCCACTCGTTTGAACGGGTGTCCACATACTTTTGTAATTGTAGTTGGTGAATAATTCTACACACAATCACTATTAATAACATATTAAAAACGAGTAATACAATATGAATAACACATTTAAACACTTAATAACGTATTAAAGACTTGATAACATGTGTGCCATTTTTGTGATCCTTACCCAAGATCATCTTGGAGAAATCTCTCAAACAAAAACTGCAGGACTTGGAGAAAGTGATGAAACGGCAGCAGACAGACTTGGCCAACAAAGACCGGACCATACACCAACTGAAAACTGTATGTTGTGTACTCTCTGGGTTATTTTCATTCTAACAAAGACTGGACCATACACCYACTGAAAACTGTATGTTCTGTACTCTCTGGGTTATTTTCATTCTAACAAAGATAAATATATATATATATATAGTATACAGTAGTAGTAGTAGTAGTATGTGTGTTATATATATATATATATATATATATGCCCTTGTTGACCGGCTCTTCCTCTATCCAGGAACATTCCGCTGACTCGAAGTCTGAGGAGAACCTAAAGCTGTATCAGAACGCCTGCAAAGGTACATGGCTCCGTACTGTGTGTGTGTCTGTCTTCCATACATAGTCTGTGTTTTGAAATCTGTCTTCCCCGACTACTTAGTAAAAGTGTGTACTAATCATCCTATAGACTCTTTTAGAACACACTGTTCTAAAAATGGTTGCTGTTTTTAGCAGCAAATATCAACATATGAGACTCACGCATGCTGAGAATGCAGTGTTACTCACGCATGCTGAGAATGCGCACGCTGAGAATGCATCATCTAATGCAGTGTTTCCCAACTCCAGTCCTCCAGTACTCCCATACACCACACATTTTATTGTATCCCCCAGACAAACTCACCTGATTCAACTCATTGAGGGCTTGATGATGATGAGTTGACAAGTTAAATCAGATGTGTTTATCTGGGGCTACGACGACAAGGTCTACTATTGGGGAGGACTGGAGTTGGAAGCACTGATCTAATGCGTAATTGTGTGTTTTCCTGTCGTTGTTTTGGTACAGCCGTTCCCCTCGTCTGATTATTACACACACGTGGGTCTGAAAAGGTCCTCTCCCTCCAATAGTATGCAGAGAATTATATTACTGTAGATGAAAGACAAAATGAGTTTGACATCCTGGCATTTTTAAAGCATTACTTTTAACTTCTTCTTATGGCTGCAATCCCGTTAACGGGATGATATGACAACAGCCAGTGAAAGTGCAGGGCGCCAAATTCAAACAACAGAAATCTCATAATTAAAATTCCTCAAACATACATGTATCATATCATTTTAAAGGTAATCTTGTTGTTAATCCCACCAAGTGTCCGATTTCAAATAGGCTTTTCAGCGGAAGCACTACAAACGATTATGTTAGGTCACTGCAAAATCACAGAAAAACACAGCCATTTTTCCAGCCAAAGACAGGAGTCACAAAAAGCAGAAATCAAGATAAAAATGAATCACTAACCTTTGATCTTCATCAGATGACACTCATAGGACTTCATGTTACACAATACATATATGTTTTGTTCAATAAAGTTCATATTTATATCCAAAAACCTCAGTTTACATTGGCGCCATGTTCAGAAATGCCTCCAAAATATCCGGAGAAATTGCAGAGAGCCACGTCAAATAACATAAATACTCATCATAAACTTTGATGAAAGATACATGTTTTGCATAGAATTAAAGATACACTTGTTCTTAATGCAACCGCTGTGTCAGATTTCAAAAAGCTTTACGGCAAAAGCACAATATTCAATAATCTGAGAACAGCGTTCAGCCCACAAAAGGAAGCCATACAGTTACCCGCCAAATTGTGCAGTCAACAAAACTCATAAATAGTATTATAAATCTTCACCTTACCTTTGCTGAACTTCCATGGAATGCACTCGCAGGACTCCACTTCCACAAGAAATATTCGGTGATGTCCATAATTTGTCCAAATATATTTTTTGTTAGCGTGTTTGGTAAACAAATCCAAAGTCTGGAAGCGCGTTCACTAAAGCAGACGAAATGTCAAAAAGTTCCGTAACAGTCAGTAAAAACATGTCAAACGATGTATTGAATCAATCTTTATAATGTTTTTAACATAAATCTCAGTAACGTTCCAACCGGGAATTCCATTGACTTAGATGTGCGTGGAACAGAGCTCCCTCTCATGTGAAGCGCCATGGTCAGAGCATGGTAGACCGGACTCATTCCTGTCTCTCTTCGGCCCACTTTCACAGTAGAGGCATCAGACAAGGTTCTCCAGACTGTTGACATCTAGTGGAAGCCGTAGGAAGTGCAAACTGATCCAAATCCCACTGTGTATTCAATAGGGCTGGGTTGAAAATCGACCAACCTCAGATTTCCACTTCCTGTTTGGATTTTCTTCTCAGGTTTTTGCCTGCCATATGAGTTCTGTTATACTCACAGACATCATTCAAACAGTTTTAGAAACTTCAAACAGTTTTAGAAACATCAGAGCGTTTTCTATTCAATACTACTAATAATATGCATATATTAGCAACTGGGACTGAGGAGCAGGCAGTTTACTCTGGGCACCTTTCATCCAAGCTACTCAATACTGCCCCTGCAGCCATAAGAAGGTTTAAGTTTCAAAATTGCACATACTAGAAAACTTTCTATTTCCACATACCCAAAATGGCTACTATTTAGAGTACAAGTATTGGAACACGGTAATAGTGTTGACTACACACGGTAGTTCAGGTATTGTGACACAGCCGTGGTGTTTGACAGTACATACGGTCGTCTATTCCCATATGCTGTTGGTAGTCTATTCTCATATGCTCTTCTCTGTGTGTCTCTGTTCTGTATTCATGGGGTTCATTGTGCTTCTTCAGACCTTCAGGCTAAGGAGCGTTTGATTGAGGACATGCGTCTGGCTCTGATTGAGCAGGAGGACACCCAGACCCAACAGGAGCAGGTGCTGGATGCTAAACTGGAAGAGATTGARGCCCTCACAGACGGTGGGATTATCAAATCACTATTTAAAGTGTATTTAAACACGTCAATACACTTAACAAAAAAAAAAATGTATATATATATATATATTAAAAATGAATAATAACAAAATAAWTTTTAAATATAGCTGCAAACACAAGCAGCAATGAACGGGGTTCACAGGATGACAGAAAGGACACAAGATCAGTCTTTATGTGTAATCGGTGAAAGAATGATCATATTAATAACAAATGTACTGAGTAAATGCAAAATCTGGACTGAGGAGAGGCTGATTGTAGCTGATTTTGAGAACTAARGTTACATTATGCAAAGAATAAGTTGTTAGTCGTTTCCTTGTTTTTTTTATTTTTTAGATATCAATACTAAATTCAGTGTAGTTCATTTCGAGCGATGTCCGTGATGACAATGACACGTTTTCAAATTGATAGGGCACCGTGGAGTGGATTTATAGTGGTTTAATGTGGACACTTAAAATCAGATTTTTATTTATCAATAACTCAGCCATCTTTTTGACCAATCCCTTAGCATTTCTCTGTACCATGGGCCTACATTCCAAATMTGGTGTCTGAAGATTTGAAGTATTTTCTAGCATATTAGCTAATATGCATRTACTTGTATTGTGTGGCAATCTTTTGAATGCATCAGTTATTTTCTCAAACTCTTTAGGGAGTATTGTTAGGAGTGAATTTAACTTTTTTTTTTCATCCATGAGAAGATTTTTTAAATAAATTTTTTAGCGTCAGAGTTACCTAGTCAAATAAGTGAATTGATAATAGTTTGTATATAGTTAGTTAATAATTGTTAAWAGTTTCTTAAGATATCAATGGCAAACTTCACATGATTCATCGTGTTAATGTCTTTGATGACCCTAAACAGTTTCATAGGCCATTGTTGAGTGGTACAAAGGATTTAAAAGGACACGTAAAATCTGATTTCCTGATTTTTCAACAACATTTTTTTTATCAGTAACTCCGCCATCTCTTAACCAATCCCTTATCTTTTCTCAAACTAAGTTAAGAGATGTACAATGAGCCAACATACCAAGATGYAGGAAAACGTATCCTGATGAACCTTATGGGCCCTTGAGACTCATTTGTTCAGCATGAGGATAGACGCCGACCTAAAAAGTTTCAAGTCTCTAGGTCAAACGGGGCGGTGGATATAAGCGTTTAASTGAGACCCCCTTATAACAGCACCACCTACTGGCCAATCAATGCCATTATTTTGACCAAATTACTCATAGCCTCTAGTTTCTTTTGTCAAATTTAGAAAAAATAATATTTAATCTAAGAATAACAATAGATTACAGGTTGGCTGTGAACCCCTAAACAAGCCTGTGAGATGTGTTATTCCATTCAGATTACAGCTCTTTATATTTGGTGACAGTACTCAAGTGTTTTGTTTGTTGTCATTTTCAGAGGTGGAGAAAGTGAAAGGACTGTTACGATACCAGGACAATAGAAAAGACACTGCGGCCCTGAGAGACGGCCAATCGGACGAAGCCAATTTGGCCAAACAGGAAGCCATTCAGGCTCAAGTGACCTTGAAGGTGGACGTCTAAATATTTAGTTGATAATACATATTTTGTCCCGTCTTTTTTTAGATTGGATTAATCCGTGTTTGTACGTGTTTTCCCCAAGTAATCATACGAGTTAGAGAGCTGGGATGATAAAACCAAAAATAGACCTTGATGTCTGAACAGACCTCTTATCGAGGACATGTTACGATAAATAGTCGATAGCCTTCTAAATGTGATGTTTGACGTGAAATAAGTCTACTAGTATGCGTGGTTGGTAACGGGACAATTGCTAGCTACAACGTTCAAACTAGAAGTATTCGTTTTTAAGGGTCAAATAAAAAGTGAGGGGGCACATTCCTGTTAGAAATCTATTTATCATTATTGCGTATTTTTTGTCTACATTGCTCATCTCGTGTGTGTGTGTGTGTGTTTCTAGCTGTGTACTGAGAAGCACCAGGCTGACAGGAGGAAGTGGCTTGAGGAGAAGATGGTTCTGATCCGGCAGGCCAAGGAGGCCGAGGACAAGAGGAACCAGGAGATGAGGAAGTTCGCAGACGGTCGTGAGCGACACGCGAAACAACAAACCCAAGTGGTAATAGAACTTCCTGTAGAAATGACTTCCTGTAGAATAGAACTTCCTGTAGAAAGGTCCCCCAGCCGTTCCGTTTATTTTAACTATTCCACAACCATCACATTCACACCTGATTCAACTTGTCAACTAATCATCAAGCACTTAAACTGGTGAATCAAGTGGGCTACAACAAAATGGTGAAACGTCTAGGGGTCCCCGAGGAGAYGTTTYAAAACCCCTGCCKTTGAGTACAGCCGCAAAACAGACYGCGCCTACTAAGAAAAARCCCTCTGTCTGTGACCCCTGTAGGAAGATCTCGTGGCCCAGCTCGGTGAGAAGGAGCAGGACCTAGTGAAGTGGAGGAAGGAGAGGGACTCCCTGGTGACAGCTCTGGAGGTCCAGCTAACCAAACTRGTCTCCAYCATCGCAGACAAGGATGCACAGATAGCCAGTCTCRGCTGCAACGCCACCTCTCAGCCAGCAGAGGTCAGTGCAAACACACACACGATGGGACTGTTAGGTTGGTTGGGGCTGTCGGAGAATGTTCTCATTTGGGATTGTACATATTAGCACTTAAGGTTGGCTGCAGGGTTGTTGGTATTTTTCCATTTTAACTTTGCATACAGAAGTGATTTGAAGTGTGCACTGTTTTGAAAAATAACGGGCACTTATTTTATGCACATTGGGTGTGGAAAATGCTCTCTACAAAGGTATTGTTACTGTAGGTTAATTTATTATCTATCATTTTGAAATGGAATTGTTTCAAACTCTGAACGGGGCACAGTTCACTTTCCATTACATTTTGTGGTACCTTAACAGCACGAAAATGAACACAACTTTGGACCATGAGGAAGGGAGTTATTGGTCCATTATATCCTAATGGGTGGTTGTGGTGGTGTTCTTCGTCCTTCCTCAGAGGCACCGTGGCCAGGTGGAGGTAGAGGAGCTGCAGAGCCTTCTGTCTGAGAGAAACGCTGAGATCCTTAACCTGAAGGAACAACTGAAAGCTGTATCCAAAGCCGGCGGCAATGTCTCATCCGCGCCTCCCACAAAGCCCAGAGAGACCGCCACTCTGGTGAGAGAGCAGTCTCCTTTATGACAAATCCAAGTTTATTGGTCACGTGTACAGGATACAGGGTGTAAACGGTACAGTGAAATGCTTTACTTGCGAGCTCTCAACAGTACAGTACACTGTCAGAAATATAACTTTATTCAATTTCCCATCTATATTTTGTAAGTTGGTCTTGTTGATACAATGGATGTTGTCCATGGCTCTCTCTCTCTCTCTCTCTGTGTCTCTCTCTCTCTCTCTCTCACAGACTAAAGCAGAGGAGTGCCCTCCCAAAGTCAGTGAGAGAACTCTCCATGACGACAACAGTCAACTAGTACATGAAGTGAAGACAGAGAAGAGGACCAGTCAGGTAATCAATTGTCTCTCTAGACATCCTGGGTTTCCTCCCACAATGTTCCAATGCCTTAACACGTCTGTCTAAGTGACAGAACGTCAGTTTGGCATAGAGGAAGTACGTTATTGCCTATACCGGCCTGTTGCCCACATCCCCTAGAATAGTAGTTATCAAGACAAAGAGATCTCTGAGGTTATTTTTAACAAGTGCATTTCTCAAGTCTAGTTTGCATCAACTATCTTCACTAAAACCACTGCCAATGGTTTAGCCTGCAAACCTTTGGTTTCCGAATCGCAACGTTTGCGGCATGTCTGCCTCGTGATTGGTTGGGAGTAGCTGCAGTTGCCTTGGGTCAGGTTTCCGGAGGTTAATCATGGACATTACATCAGATAGCACCATGTCTGGCTGTCTGCTCTTGAGAGGTGAAGGTTAACGAATGTAACCACGGTTAGGTGAGCTATTGAATCAATCCAATATGGTATCCTTCCACGCGTCAAGAGACACTCYGAGTAAGAGTTTTCAGTTATAAAAACATTCTCTATATGGGCCTCGTTCTCGGGCCTCGTTCTGGTCCACGCTCATTTTTTGAAGTGCGTTTCTTGCCCTTTTTTTTCATGTGTTTATTTGAAACACGACTGAACGAAGAGCTGTTTGGGAGCCAAATGAACGTCTCTTTTTAGGTGAACGGAGCCAAATGATCCGGCTCACCAAAAAGCCTCGGTATGTCCATCACTAGTTCTACAGCTACCGTAGTCATGGGAGAGTGCAGGGATTTTTAAGAACTATTTTCACGCAGATGGAGAAAAATTGATTTAAAAAAATATATATATATTTAGTTCAATGATTTTGTAGGACAGATGGCTTCTGCCAACGCGTGTCGCTTTAGAATGACATCTGCTGTATGGTTGCAACTGACTAGGCACTCCTGTAGGTTAACCCAACTGACTAGGGGCTCCTGTAGGTTAACCCAACTGACTAGGGGCTCCTGTAGGTTAACCCGACTGACTAGACTACGGGGCTCCTGTCGTTAAACCAACCGTACTGAACTAGGTGGCTCACCTGTAGTTAACACCGACTGACTAGGGGCTGCCTGTGGTTAACCGCGACTGACTAGGGGCTGCCTGTAGGTTTAACCACCGATCGACTAGGGGCTCAACTGTAAGGTTAACCCGAAACTGACTAGGGGCTTCATGAGGTTACCCGACTGACTAGGGGGGTGTTCCTGTAGGTTACCGATGCACTAGAGGCTCCTGTTAGAGTTAACCCCGACGACTAGGGTTCCTGTAGGCTTAACCGCGACTGACTAAGGCCAGGCTCCTGTAAGGTTAACCGACTGACTAGGGGGCTCCCTGTAGGTTAACCCGACTGACTAGGGGGCTCCTGTAGGTTAACCCGAACTGACTAAAGGTTACTTGTAGGTTACCCGACTGACTGGGGTCCTGGTAGGTTAACACCGACCTGATCTAGAGGCCTACCTGATAGGTTAACCCGAACTGACTAGGGGCATCCTGTAAGTGGTTTAACCCGGACTGACTAGGGGCTACCTGTAAGTTAACCCGACTGCTAGGGGCTCCTGTGGTTAAACCTCGACTGACTAGGGGCTCCTGGTATGGTTAACCCAACTGAACTAGGGGCCTCCTGTAGGTTAACGCCAGGGGCTCCTGTAATGGTTAACCCACTGAACTAGGGGGCTCCTGTAGGTTAACCCAACTGAACTAGGGGCCTCTGTAGGTTTAACCCAACTAAACTAGGGGCTCCTGTAGGATTTACGGCCGATCTGACTAGGGGCTCTGTAGGTTAACCCCGCCACTGACTAGGGTCCCTGAGTATGGTATAATCTCGACTAGACCTAGGGGCTCTGCTAGGTGTACTCGACTGACTAAGGGCTCTGTATGGTTAACCCGACTGATCTAGGGCTCCCTGTAGGTTAACCCGACTGACTAGGGGCTCCTGTAGGCTATAACCGACTGACTAGGGGTCCTGTAGGTTAACCCCTGCATAGAGGCTCAGAGGTTAACCCTACTGGCTGTGTAGGTTAACCTCGACTGACTAGGGGCTCCTTGTAGGTAACCGACTGACGTAGGGCTCCTGTAGGTTAACCACAGACGGCCTGTTAGTAAACCACTGACTAGGGGCTCCTGTAGGTTTACCCACTCTACTAGGCTCGGTCACCTGTGGGGGCTCTGTGGACCCACTCTAGGGCCTTAACCGTGACTATGGCCAGGTTAACCCGACTAGACTAGGGGCTCACTGTAGGTTAACTCCGACTTGCTACGGGGCTCCTGTAGGTTAAACCCGTGATGAACTAGGGGGCCTCCTGTAGGTTAACCCGACTGACTAAGGGGCTGCTGTAGCAGCTTAACCCGACCTGACCCTAGGGCTCCTAGTCATGGTTAATCCGAATCTGACTAGGGGCTCCTGTAGGTTAACCCGGACTGACAGGTGGCTCCTGTAGGTTTAACCGACGACTAGGGTCTGTAGTACCCTACTGTATGGTTGAGTCTAACCCGACTGACTAGGGCCTCGTAGGTAACCCTCGCTGGTGAGGTTAACCCGACTGACTAGGGGCTCCTGTAGGATTACACGACTGACTAGGGTTCTTGCCTGTAGGTTAACCCGACTGACTAGGGAGCTCCTTAGTTAACTCCGACTGACTAGGGATCGTTGGTAACCACTAACGCATGACTAGGGCCTCCTGTAGGTTAACCCTGATCTAGCTGGGCTCCTGTTAGGTAAACCCGACTGACTAGGGGCTCCTGTAGTTAATCCCGACTAACTTAGGGGCTCCTGTAGGTTAACTTCCGGACTGACTAGGGGCTACCTGTAGGTTAACCGACTGACTATGGGCTCCTGTAGGTTCAACACCGATGACTAGGGGCTCCTGTAGGTTAACCGAACTGCTAGCCCTGATACGTGACTAGGTGTCATAGGTCCCTGACTAGGGCTCCTGTAGGTTAAACACCGACTGATAGGCGCTCCTGTAGGTTACCCATTAAGCCCTCTGAGGTACGCCGCTGACAGGGCTCCGTGGTTAACCACTGACCAGGCGCGCTCCTGTAGGTTAACCCGAGACTCAGGGGCTCCTGTGTTCTACACCAGACTTGATAGGGCTCACTGTAAGGTTAACCCGACTGACTAGGGTGTCCTGTAGGTTAAACCGACTGACTAGGGGCTCCTGTAGGTTAACCCGACTGACTAGGCGCTCCTGTAGGTTAACCGACTGACCAGCGCTCCTGTAAGGTAACACCCGACTGACCAGGCGCTCCTGTAGGTTAACCACGAACTGATCTCAGGGGCTCCTGTAGGTTAACCGACTGACTAGGGGCTCCTGTAGGTTAACCGACTGACTAGGGCTCCTGTTAGGTTAACGTCGACTGACTAGGGCTCCTGTGTAATCCCAGCTAGGGTCCGTAGTTAACCCCGACTGACTAGGGCTCCTGTAGTTAACCCGACTGACTAGGCGCTTCCTGTAGGTTAACCCGACTGACTAGGGCTCCTGTATGTAACCCGACTGACTAGGGGCTCCTGTAGGTTAACCCGACTGACTAGGGCCCTGTAGGTTACCCGACTGACTAGGGCTCCTGTAGGTTAACCGACTGGACTAGGGGCTCCTGTAGGTTAACCCGACTGACTAGGGCTCCTGTAGGTTAACCCGACTGACTCAGGGGCTCCTGTAGGTTAACCCGACCTAGACAGGGCTCCTTAAGGCTTAACCGCCACTGACTACGTGGCTCCTGTAGGTTAACCCTTATCGGACCCAGGGCTCCTGTAGGTTAACCCGAACTGACAGGGGCTCCTGTAGGTTAACCCGCTGACTAGGGCTCCTGTAGGTTTAAACCCCAGACTCGACCAGGGGCTCCTGGTAGTTAACCCGACTGACCCAAGGGGCTCCTGTAGGTTAACCGCCGACTGACCAGGGGCTCCTGTAGGTTAACCCGACTGACCAGGGGCTCCTGTAGTTAACCCTGACTGACCAGGGCTCCTGTAGGTTAACCCGACTGAACCGGGCTCCTGTAGGTTAACCCGACTGACACAGTGGGCTCCTGTAGGTTAACCCGACTGACCAGGGGCTCCTGTAGTTAACCGACTGACCAGGGGCTCCTGTAAGGTTAACCCGACTGACCAGGGGCTCCTGTAGGTTAAACCCGACTGACAAGGGGCTCCTGTAGGTTAACCCCACTGACCGGGGCTCCTGTATGGTTAACCCGACTGACCAGGGGCTCCTGTAGGTTACCCGACTGACCAGGGGCTCCTGTAAGGTAACCCGACTGACCAGGGGTCCTGTAGGTTAACCCGACTGACCAGGGCTCCTGTAGGATTAACCCGACTGACCAGGGCTCCTGTAGGTTAACCCGACTGACCAGGGGCTCCTGTAGGTTAACCCGACAGACCAGCACGGGCTCCTGTAGGTTAACCCGACTGACAGGTCTCCTGTAGGTTAACCCGACTGACAGGGGAGCTCCTGTAGGTTAACCGACTGACCAGGGCTCCTGTAGGTTAACCCGACTGACAGGGCTCCTGTAGGTTAACCCGACTGACCAGGGCTCTTTAGGTTAACCCGAGACCAGAGGGCTCCTAGTCAGTGGAGGTTACCCGACTGACCAGGCTCCTGTAGGTTAACCCGACTGACCAGGGGCTCCTGTAGGTTATACCCGACTGACCAGGGGCTCCTGATAGGTTAACCCGACTGACCAGGGCTCCTGTAGGTTTAACCCGACTGACCAGGGGCTCCTGTATGGTTAACCGACTGACCAGGGGCTCCTGTAGGTTAACCCGACTGACCAGGGCTCCTGTGGTTAACCCGACTGTACCAGGGCGCTCCTGTAGGTTAACCAACGACCTGACCAGGGCTCACTGTAGGTTAACCCGACTGACCGAGGGGCTCCTGTAGGTTAACCCACTGCCAGGGGCTTCCTGTAGGTTAACCCCGACTGACCAGGGGCTCCTGTAGGTTACCCGACGTGACCAGGGGCGCCTGTAGGTTAACCCGACTGACCAGGGGCTCCTGTAGTAACCCGAACTGACCAGGGGCTCCTGTAGGTTAACCCGTGACCAGGGGCTCCTGTAGGTTAACCCGACTGACCCAGGGAAGCTCACTGTTAGGTTAACCCGACTGACCAGGGGCTCCTGTAGGTTTAACCCGACTGACCAGGGCTCCTGTAGGTTAACCCGACTGACACAGGGGCTCCTGTAGGTTAACACCCCGAAACTGACCAGGGGCTCCTGTAGGTTAACCGACTGACCAGGGCTCCTGTTAGGTTAACCCCGACTGACCAGGGGCTCCTGTAGGTTAACCCGACTGACCAGGGGCTCCTGACTTGTCAGGACTGGTCAAACCCGACTGACGCGGGCTCTGTAGGTTAACCCGATCGACCAGGGCTCCTGTAGTGTTAACCGCCTGACCAGGGGCTCCTGTACGGTTATACCCCGGCTGACCAGGGGCTCCTGTAAGGTACCCGCTTACTGAGAACCTAAGGGGCTCCTGTAGGACTTACACACGACTGAACCGCAGGGGCTCCTGTAGGTTAACCCGACTGACCAGGGGCTCCTGTAGGTTAACCCGACTGACCAGGGGCTCCTGTAGGTTAACGCCGGCTGACTAGGGGCTCCTGTAGGTGTAACCCGGCTGACATGTACCCAGGGGCTCCTGTAAGGTTAACCCGGCTGACCAGGGCTCGCTAGTTTAACCCGGCTGACCAGGGCTCCTTAGGTTAACCCGGCTGACCAGGGGCTCCTGTAGTTAACCCGGCTGACCCAGGGGCTCCTGTATGTAACACCGGCTGACCAGGGGCTCCTGTAGGTTACACCCGGCTGCCAGGGCTCCTGTAGGTTAACCCGGCTGACCAGGGGCTCTGTAGGTTAACCCGGCTGACCAGGGGCTCCTGTAGGTTAACCCGGCTGACCACGGGGCTCCTGTAGGTTAACCCGGCTGACCAGGGGCTCCTGTAGGTTAACTCCGGCTGACCAGGGGGTCCTGTAGGTTAACCCGGCTGACCAGGGGCTCCTGTAGGGTTAAACCGCGCTGACCA
>NW_019942769.1:234896-237134 GCF_002910315.2 Salvelinus sp. IW2-2015 | reverse complement strand
GCTCTGTAGGTTAACCGCTGACCAGGGGCTCCTGTAGGTTAACCCGGCTGACCAGGGGCTCCTGTAGGTTAACCCGGCTGACCAGGGGCTCCTGTAGGTTACCCGGCTGACCAGGGCTCTGTAGGTTAACCCGACTGACCAGGGGCTCCTGTAGGTTAACCCGGCTGACCAGGGGCTCCTGTACGGTTAACCCGACTGACCAGGCTCCTGTAGGTACCCTGACAGGGGCTCCTGTAGGTTAACCCGGCTGACCAGGGGCTCCTGTAGGTTAACCCGGCTGACCAGGGGCTCCTGTAGGTTAACCCGGCTGACCAGGGGCTCCTGTAGGTTAACCCGGCTGACCAGGGGCTCCTGTAGTTAACCCGGCTGACCAGGGCTCCTGTTAGGTTAACCCGGCTGACCAAGGGCTCCTGAGGTTTAACCCGGCTGACCAGGGCTCCTGTAGGTTAACCCGCTGACCAGGGCTCCTGTAGGTTAACCCGGCTGACCAGGGCTCCTGTAGGTTAACCCGGCTGACTAGGGGCTCCTGTAAGGTTAACTCACCCTCACTTCATACTGTTGTACCCTGTCTGTAGGGGTCTGGGGGCTACCCGTCGTGCTAGACTCCTCAGAGATCATAACGGAGGAGGCAGGACCAGCCGCTTCCCAACCGGAGTTGGAGATCTCCTTCAGCCCGCTGCAGCCCAACAGGATGGCCCTGAAACGCCAGGGAGAGGCCGTGGTCAACGTCAAAATCCACCGCAAGAGGAAGAGCTCTGAGGTTGACAAGGTAGACGGTGTTAAAGGGATAGTTCCCCCCACCCCGAAATTACCGAATTACATTTTTTAGTTTCCTTACCCAGTAAGAGCTGTTTGGATATGAGCATGATATCGCTCCTGTGACTTGATATGTTTTGTGCCACAAATGCTAAAGACATTAGCAAACCGCGCCAGGGTACTAAACCAAGGCAAGGGTTGCTGCACACCTTGTCCATACACTGCTTAAAGGTAAGCAAACCAATGTCATTTAGGTGAACTGTCCTTTTTTAAAACTTGCAGCGAGGGATTGTATGTTCACTCTGAGGTACAACTGTGTGGTCCTCCTGCATCTGCACGCCTGTAGCTTGGTGGAACACTCCACTGAGATGCAGACCCGGTCCATCTTACCATTCAGGTGGTGTCTTTCTCCTGTCAGTCATCTTAAAGACATGCTCCTGAACTTATGGCGACTAATAAGTGTTGTGTTTTAAACCTCCTCCTTTTGGGCTGGATGTGTCAGTGTGTAGTRCATAGATGRATAATCTATGAGTAGAATTACTGTTTTACTTCAATTAGCCATCAAATCCCTAGTTTGACACAGACTATTTTTCCGGAAGCTATGTTGCGGCCTTTTTTCCCCCCCACGTGGGCCGGCCCCCTAGCAGTCAGAGTTCTAGCCAATGAGCTTCAACCCCCTCGCCATTTTGAGTGACAGCTAGCAAGATGCAGACGCAGCAGAGAAAGAGAGTGAGAGACCAATGACGGGGTGCACATATCTTCACATGGTTTTAATTGCGTCCGATAAGCCGTTTTTTATTAAGTGTTTTTAATAATTAGGTTCCACTGAAGAGAAAGTCGTTCAACATATTAATAGTTTTTTTGCCCCCGTCTTACGTTATGCATTGAAAATGAAAAAGCTTGTGTTTCCATTTAGGGAAGTAAAGGTTGGAGTTTTCCCCATTTACATGTGGTGTGATCTAACACCAAGTGTTGTGTGACTACAATGAGTTGATGTAGTGTGTATGGGTCTCTGCTGCAGTGACATAGGAGTGAGTGAAGGCTATGGTGGCAGTCTGGGTCTCTGCTGCAGTGACGTAGGAGTGAGTGAAGGGTATGGGGGCAGTCTGGGTCTCTGCTGCAGTGACATAGGAGTGAGTGAAGGCTATGGGGGCAGTCTGGGTCTCTGCTGCAGTGACGTATGGAGTGAGTGAAGGCTATTGGGGCAGTCTGGGTCTCTGCTGCATTGACGTAGGAGTGAGTGAAGGCTATGGGGGCTGTCTGGGTCTCTGCTGCAGTGACATGGAGTGAGTGAAGGCTATGGGGGCAGTCTGGGTCTCTGTGCTGAGTGACGTAGGAGTGAGTGAAGGCTATGGGGCAGTCTGGGTCTCTGCTGCAGTGACGTAGGAGTGAGTGAAGGTATGGGGAGTCTGGGTCTCTGCTGCAGTGACGTAGAGTGAGTGAAGGCTATGGGGCAGTCTGGTCTCTGCTTGGCAGTGGACA
>NW_019942769.1:226375-232886 GCF_002910315.2 Salvelinus sp. IW2-2015 | reverse complement strand
ATGGCGTTGCTGCCACCTTGCCATACACTGCTTAAAGGTAAGCAAACCAATGTCATTTAGGTGAACTGCCCTTTTTTAAAACTTGCAGCGAGGGTTGTATGTTCACTCTGAGGTCAACTGTGTGGTCTCCTGCCACTTGCACGCCTGTAGCTGGTGGAACACTCCACTGAGATGCAAGACCGTCCATCTTACCATTCAGGTGGTGTCTTTCTCCCTGTCAGTCATCTTAAAGACATGCTCCTGACTTATGGCGACTAATAGTGTTGTGTTTAAACCTCTCCTTTTGGGCTGGATGTGTCAGTGTGTAGTTTCATAGATGTATAATCTATGAGTAGAATTACGTTTCTTCAATTAGCCATCAAATTCCTAGTTTGACACAGACTATTTTTCCGAAGCTATGTTCGCCTTTTTCCCCCCACGTGGGCCGGCCCCTAGCAGTCAGAGTTCTAGCCAATGAGCTTCAACCCCCTCGCCATTTTGAGTGACAGCTAGCAAGATGCAGACGCAGCAGAGAAAGAGAGTGAGAGACCAATGACGGGGTGCAATATCTTACATGGTTTTAATTGCGTCCGATAAGCCGTTTTTATTAATTTTTTAATATAATTCCACTGAAGAGAAAGTCGTTCAAAATATTAATAGTTTTTTTGCCCCCGTCTTACGTTATGCATTGAATAATGAAAGCTGTTGTGGGTTTTTCCATTTAGGAATAAAGGATTGGAGTTTTCCCCCATTTACATGTGGTGTGATCTAACACAAGCACGTTTGTGACTACAATGAGTTGATGTAGTGGTATGGGTCTCTGCTGCAGTGACATAGGAGTGAGTGAAGGCTATGTGGCAGTCTGGGTCTCTGCTGCAGTGACATAGGAGTGAGTGAAGGCTATGGGGGCAGTCTGGGTCTCTGCTGCAGTGCATAGGAGTGAGTGAAGGCTATGTGGGCAGTCGGGTTCTCTGCTGCAGTGACGTAGGAGTGAGTGAAGGCTATGGGGGCAGTCTGGGTCTCTGCTGCAGTGACTGGAGTGAGTGAAGGCTATGGGGGCAGTCTGGGTCTCTGCTGCAGTGACATAGGAGTGAGTGAAGGCTATGGGGCAGTCTGGGTCTCTGCTGCAGTGACGTAGGAGTGAGTGAAGGCTATGTGGGCAGTCTGGTCTCTGCTGCAGTGACGTAGGAGTGAGTGAAGGCTATGGGTAGTCTGGCTCTGCTGCAGTGACGTAGGAGTGAGTGAAGGCTATGGGGCAGTCTGGGTCTCCTGCAGTGACGTAGGAGTGAGTGAAGGCTATGTGGGCAGTCTGGGTCTCTGCTGCCAGTGACGTAGGAGTGAGTGAAGCTAGGGGCAGTCTGGTCTCTGCTGCATGACAGTAAGGAGTGAGTGAAGGCTATGGGGCAGTCTGGGTCTCTCTGCAGTGACGTGAGGAGTGAAGGCTATGGGGCAGTCTGGGTCTCTGCTGCAGTGACGTAGGAGTGAGTGAAGGTATGGGCAGTTGGGTCTCTGCTGCAGTGACGTAGGAGTGAGTGGGGTATGAGGCAGTATGGGTCTCTGCTGCAGTGACGTAGGAGAGTGAGGCTAGGGGCAGGTCTGGGTCTCTGCTGCAGTGACGTAGGATGAGTGAGCTATGGTAGATCTGGGTCTCTGCTGCAGTGACATAGGAGTGAGTAAGGGTATGGAGTCTGGGTCTCTGCTCAGTGACATAGGAGTGAGGAAGGCTATGGTGCAGTCTGGGTCTCTGCTGCAGTGACGTAGAGTGAGTGAAGGCTATGGGTAGTCTGGTCTCTGCTGCAGTGACATAGGAGTGAGATGAAGGCTATGGGGCAGTCTGGGTCTCTGCTGCAGTGACGTAGAGTGAGTGAAGGCTATGGGTAGTCTGGGTCTCTGCTGCAGTGACATAGGAGTGAGTGAAGGCTATGGGGTAGTCATGGGTCTCTGTTGCATGACGTAGAGTGAGTGAAGGCTATGCAGTCTGGGTCTCTGCTGCAGTGACTAGAGTGAGTGAAGGCATGGGTAGTCTGGGTCTCTGCTGCATGACGTAGGAGTGAGTGAAGGCTATGGGTAGTATGGGTCTCTGCGCAGTGACTAGGATGAGTGAAGGCTATGGGGGCAGGTCTGGGTCTCTGCTGCAGTGACGTAGAGTGAGTGAATCTATGGGAGTCGTGGGTCTCTGCTGCATGAACGTAGGAGTGAGTGAAGGCTATGGGCATGTCTGGGTCTCTGCTGCAGTGACGTAGGAGTGAGTGAAGGCTATGGGGATCTGGGTCTCTGCTGCAGTGACGTAGGAGTGAGTGAAGGCTATGGGGCAGTCTGGGTCTCTGCTGCAGTGACGTAGGAGTGAGTGAAGGCTATGGGGCAGTCTGGGTCTTCTGCTGCAGTGACGTAGGAGTGAGTGAAGGCTATGGGTAGTCTGGGTCTCTGCTGCAGTGCGTAGGAGTGAGTGAAGGCTATGTGGGCAGTCTGGGTCTCTGCTGCAGTGACGTAGGAGTGAGTGAAGGCTATGGGGCAGTCTGGGTCTCGCTGCAGTGACGTAGGAGTGAGTGAAGGCTATGGTGTAGTCTGGGTCTCTGCTGCAGTGACGTAGGAGTGAGTGAAGCTAGGGGCTCGGTCTCTCGCTGCAGTGACGTAGGAGTGAGTGAAGGCTTGGGGGCAGTCTGGGTCTCTGCTGCATGACGTAGGAGTGAGTGAAGGCTATGGGTAGTCTGGTCTCTGCTGCGTGACAGTAGAGTGAGTGAAGGCTATGGTAGTATGGGTCTCTGCTGCAGTCATAGAGTGAGTGAAGGCTATGGGCAGTCTGGGTCTCTGCTGCAGTGACGTAGGAGTGAGTGAAGGCTATGGGGGCAGTCTGGGTCTCTGCTGCAGTGACGTAGGAGTGAGTGAGGCTATGGGGCAGTCTGGGTCTCTGCTGCAGTGACGTAGGAGTGAGTGAAGGCTATGTGTGAGTCTGGGTTCTGCTGCAGTGACGTAGGAGTGAGTGAGGCTATGGGGCAGTCTGGGTTCTGCTGCAGTGGTAGGAGTGAGTGAAGGCTATGGGGCAGTCTGGGTCTCTCGTGCAGTGACGTAGGAGTGAGTGAAGGCTATGGGTTGAGTCTGGGTCTCTGCTGCAGTGACGTAGGAGTGAGTGAAGGCTATGGGGCAGTCTGGTCTCTGCGCAGTGACGTAAGGAGTGAGCTGAAGGCTATGGGGCAGTCTGGTCTCTGCTGCAGTGACGTAGGAGTGAGTGAAGGCTATGTGCAGTCTGGGTCTCTGCTGCAGTGACGAGGAGTGAGTGAAGGCTAGGGGGCAGTCTGGTCTCTGCTGCAGTGACGAGGAGTGAGTGGAGGCAATGGTCCTGCTCATGACGTAGAGGAGTGAGCTACGTGGTAGTATTGCCTCCATATAGGAGGAGTATTCTGGGTTACACCTCTGCAGTTAGAAACTCAAGATTCCCTGCTGACTGTCCAAGTTGTATGATAGAGAGGAAGTGAGACTAGGGGGGAACTTGAGTTGTATTTCCTTGATTCCTCGCATCCTCACCTCCCCCCCAAAATGCATTGGTGAGGAATTCAGGAGGAACCTCATATCTTTACTCCATGTGCTTGGAAGGAAGACTGGAGAGGAAACAAGGACAACAGAGGAGAATTCAACTGAGGACTGGAAAGTGAGAGCTGCAGCAGATAGCAGCACTCAACATATAGCTTTTGGTAAAGACACTACCTTTAGACATCCAGAACGGCTCATAGGCAGAGGAGTCTATCACCGTTTCTAGCGGGAGCATGCTTGATGTACACCCTTGACAGGATGCTAGTCTATTGCAGGTTCTTACCTTACAATAATCTCCTTAATGCTGAGTGCCAAGCAGTCCCATTTCCCCCCCCCAGTCTGGTATGAACATAGTAGGCCTTTTAGACTTGTCCTGTACTTACCAACAGGGGAAACTTCTGTACTAATGCCCACACAGCCAGCGGGGCCTGGGAGCTCTGAGGTTCCTAGTCCTATTTTTACTGTTATTCAGCCTGCTGTTATATGACATTCACCTTTTTTGGACACAAAAACAAGACTGTTTTCCCTGTGCTCATCACATTTGACTCCCCATGCTGCGGAGTAAAATCACAAACATGTTGTTTGTTTGTTTGTTTGTGTTGACCGCTAACAGAGGCGGGCGCACCGACAGGAGGCGGCTCACCGACAGGAGGGCGGGCCGCACCAAGGAAGGGGCGGCGCACGACAGGGAGGCGGCGGGCGCACACAGGAGAGGGGCGGGCGCACCGACAGGAGGGGCGGGCGCACCGACAGGAGGGGCGGGCGCACCGACAGGAGGGGCGGGCGCACCGACAGGAGGGGCGGGCTCACAGACAAACCTGATAATAACAAGTGAGGGTCCAGACGCAGGTAACTGCCAAAATAAAGGAAACACCAACATAGTGTCTTTTTTAATAGGCCGTTGGTCCACCACGAGCCGCCAGAACAACTTCAGTGTGCCTTGGCAGATTGTCTGGACCTCTATTGGAGGGATGCGAGAAATTCCATAATTTGGTGTTTTGTTGATGGTGGTGGTGGTGGTGGTGGTGGTGGTGGTGGAAAACACTGTCTCAGTTGGGTTGAGATCTGGTGACTTGAGACCCCTCTTTTAAAGTCACTGAGATCTCTTCTAGCCATGGTAGCCAAAATAATTTGAAACATGACCCAAAGCATGATGGGATGTTAATTGTTTAATTAACTCCGGAACCCTGTGTGGAAACACCTGCTTTCAATATACTTTTGTTTCCATAATTTCGTGTGTCCTTTTTATTTCTGTCAGTTACCTGCATCTTTAACAACATTCTCTATTTAGTCAGAAGCATTTTATTTCCCCTAACAGCTTTCTCTCAGACGATTTTAAAATGTTTTTTTTATCATGTTCACAACAAACATATAAACAGGACAATGGTTTTAGTATTAAAGATGAATGCATCTGAAGCACACACAAAAGAGCCTTCAGTGTAGCAGACTCGGGTTATTCTCGTTGCTACCCGATGGAAGTCTTGCATCAGTCGATTTCTGCCTTAACACTTCTTTATAAATGTGTTGTTAATCTGTTTCTTATTTACTTCAGAAGAGGTTTGTTATTGTTTCCCACCGCTTCTAACACATCTTTTCTTTTTAAAGAAGAAACCTTGGCACTGTAAGGCTAAACCGAGAGCGACACGTGAGCTCCCATCTCAGGTATTCAAACCAGTCAGACCCATGTCTGTACTCATCCGTCCGTCGTACCATTTCAGCCATCTTGGGGGTTACATTTGGGGGTTACAAACCAGTCAGACCCAGTCTGTACTCATTCCGTCCGTCGTACCATTTCAGCCATCTTGGGGTTACATTTTAACCCTCTTCATGCATGTTTTGTGATCATGCATGTTACTCCATCCATCGTCATTCTTCTTCGATTTGTGTATTACTTTGTTCTTTAATGTTTAGGTTGGCGTAATGGCAAAGCTATGTACGTTCTCTGAGAGACGATATGGAAGGAATGGTCGTGATTGAAATGACAAGTGTTTCAGCGGCTGGGTATTCCTGCTTTTGTGGTAATTTCTATAAATATATACCATCTTCTTTGAAGACTGTGTTTCTCTGCATTTTATAATTTACAAAACTCCAGAGATTGTGGATAGTTTGAAACATGCTCCATGAATTAATATCTTGATGTAAAAGAAACTTAAATCAGATTTAGCACACTGTTTTAACAGATTTATGCGGGTGATGCATATGCTTGTGTTTCTTATCCCCATCAGTGCAGTAATACATCTAACATAACACAATCTAAAAGGAGGAATTAAGAATATATAAATAATATATGGACGATGCAATGTCCAGTGGCATAGACTAAGATGCAGTAGAATAGGATAGAATACAGTATACATATCAAGATGAGTAATACATAGACTAAGAATGCGTAGGCTAGAGTATATTACATACGAGATGAGTAAATAATAGACTAAATACAGTAAGAATAGAATCAGTATATACATATGAGAGAGTAATACATAGACTAAGATACAGTAGGAATGAATACAAGTATATACTATGAGATGAGTAATACATAGACTAAGATGCGGTAGGCTAGAGTATATACATATGAGATGAGTAATACATAGACTAAGATACAGTAGAATAGGAATAGTATACAGTATATACATACGAGATGAGTAATACATGACTAAGATACAGTAGAAAGGATAGTATACAGTATATACATACGAGATGAGTAATACATAGACTAAGATACAGTAGAATAGGATAGAATACATTGATATACATAGAGATGAGTAATTACATAGACTAAAGATACAGTAGAAATAGGATAGACATACAGTATAATACATATGAGACTGAGTAATACATAGACTAAAATCACGTAGAATAGGAATAGTATACAGTATATCAATACGAGATGAGTATACATAGACTAAGATACAGTAGAATAGGATAGTATACAGTAATATATTGAGATGAGTAATGCCAAATTAAAACCATTATTAAAGTGACTAGTGTTACATTTTTTTTTAAATTA
>NW_019942769.1:210338-223052 GCF_002910315.2 Salvelinus sp. IW2-2015 | reverse complement strand
AAGTGGCCAGTAATTTGAAGTCTATGTATATACTGATACAATATTGGACAGGTGTTACCAATTAACTTATTGAAGATACTTTTATTTTGGAATACACATTTAGTTTTTTTTTAAGGTTAGGTTTACTTTTGCCATGAGTTTCTGAACATTTCAGACTAGATTTATGTCGGATAGTCTTCACTGGAGCTGTGAACCACCATGCATTTTGTTAATCCACATCAATAATTGGAAACCTACTGARTTATTTAATCTGCAATTGCATGAGACTCTTAATGTTTGGCAAATCTTAATTGTATTTATTCAATTGATCTTTTGAAATCTATACATTCATGAAATTAAAAGAATATGTCCGATCTAATCCTGATCATTAGAGGGGGAATACTCCCTAGGCTGTTGTTGCCGACATGTTAGATTGAATTTGACTTTGTTTTTGGCTCATACTTATGAGCGTATGTAGCTTTAAAAAACATTTTAATTTATCTCCCTGGTCTACTGTCTCATCTCTCCCCCTGGTCTACTGTCTCATGTCAACTCCTTAAATGATCTCTTTTTCTCTCTCTCTCTCTCCCTTTTTCCTTTCCCCCCGGAGTCCTCAGCTCGCCCAGTGGCAATCAAATGAGGTCATCCAAAGTTCACGACCCCCACTACCTCCCTATCCCACACCAACACCCATCCCTTTGTGCTGTGTATGTCATTGTGGTTGTTTGTCTGCCAACTTGTGTTTTGTTTTTAAGAAAACACATTTTTCAGACATCTAGGAAATGGCAGGCTTGGTGGAGTGATCTACAGTACATGGTGATTTGAAAGACCTTCTGTCAGTGAAATATTTTGTTTTCGCTTGGTCCTTCTTTGGATATCTTTACATCTGCCCAGGGTAGACCAGTATTGTATTTATGTGCAATAAGGCATTTTTTTCCACGTTTAAATATGTTGAATTACGCAATAATAGTATATTCATCGAAACAAGTCTGTTATATAGTTTTGCTACTCTCTTGCCAGTCCTCTTGTGGTTTACTATGTATTCTTCGACTGTCGGGGCTCGCGGTCCTATCCAGCCTTGCGCAGCGGGTGTGACCGACCAGGTGAGTGTCCTGGTTACCACATGTCCCATTCCCCTGCACGCGTCTTGCGCTATTGCTCGGGAAGCGTCAAGCAACGCAACTCAAGTTGAAGCCTTTTCACTTCTCTTCCCCCTCACACCAAACTTTGGGAAACGCTGGAAAGACCATGAAATACTTGTCTTCCCTACTGCTAGTGGTTGACAGCTTCTATGCACCACACACACATCGACACCGGCAAACGCAAGGTCGTAGACACACACCCACATGCACTCACACTCCCACCCTTGAGGAGATGTAAATGAACATAGCCCCATTTTAGAGATATTACATCATTAAATTAAGTTCCCGCTGTCTCGGGGTGGCTGGAGGAGATTTGATGGTTTCTAATGGAAACCAGTGGAACTTCTTCATTATCGCTGTGTGTGTGTGGGAGGCCCGCCAAATTCCCTCGTATCGGTGTGTGTTCTCAATTCTCTATCAAGTTTTCAGTTTCTGAACCACAACACACGCGGTCGTGTAAAATGGCTGCTCTCTTGGTGTTCGGTGCCAAAAAGGCCCTGGATTTCCTTTAGCCCAGCATGGCTGGGTTCATACATCACTAAGGGCCTTCCAGCTCGTTCGTGCAGGGTGGCTGACAGACATGACACGTCTTCATTTATTCACTAGGGCCAGGCCTTGGGAAACTACACAGATCTTGGACCGCACATGACACTGCCCGGAGAACGAGGAGAGAGGACCGACCGAAAGAGGAGAGCTCCAGAATTGTCTGTAACGATACAGATAGATAACATGTACACAGTGAGTAAGATCCTCTGTTCATTCTATTCCTCTACGTATCCCTCTATTCGCCTTCTTTCTCTCGTTCTTCTACTTTTCCCAAAGCACCCATCGCAATAACCCCCGCCCCTCCTCCCGCCCTCTCCCCTGCGAACTTCTCCTCCTCTTCCTTCCCTCATCCCTCCACCAAGTCACTCGCCTGGCCCCCTTTTCATTCTTCTTCATGAGCCTCATTATTTGGCATGCACTCATGCAGGCTGACAGGCACATCACTAACTGCCCTCCCATGCACACACACACAAACATCGCCCCTCCGACTTTTCCGAGCGTCAACCCAGCAGTCACGCTTCTCCATTTTACCTCGTCTCCCCCCTGTCTCTTATATCCTCCCACCACCCCCCATCAACATTTGCTGCCCATGCGATTGTGTCTTTAAAAGCAGAGATGATTGCGGAATCAGAGTTATCGTGTCATTTTCATCCACGCGCCTTAGCGGGGGGCAGTGGCAATCGTCTGCTGATACATCTGGACACCGTCTGGGTTAGGATGTTCATCGTGGCACAGTGTGAGTTGTTGTTACGGTGTGTGTGTCGTGTCCGCGTCTGGCACGCGCTATGTTATGGGGCACGCGGCCTGCCAGGGGCACTTTGAGCAAAGCATGCGTGCAAAAGTCTTAATGCCCAGCGCAACGTAGTCTTCTTTCGCTCTCCATTTCTAAATGTCAGCACTCCATTAGTAGTCTACCCCAGTACGGATATTATGGTTGTGCCTTGAGCGATGGTTTCCTTCTCATCCTGTCTTTGTCCATCACTCCACCATGCTCCCTCCTCTCACCTTACTGCTTTCTTCTCTTTTTCTCCCTTCCTATTTCTCTTTTTTCTCTTCCTCCTCCTCCTTCCTCCCTCTCTTCGTAAGTCTGTTCATGGATCTTTACTAGAGTCCATGTCCCCCCATGGGGAAATCTCAAACACACGCGCACAGCGCGCACACACACCACCTGTGAACACACATCACCATACACACAAACACACAATCAGAGATTAGCATTATCCCCCGAGTGTACTTGTTTCTTCTGGTGAGACAGATTTGTGATTCGAGTCCGTTTCTCCTCCGTTCAGGGGCTTCTCTCGTTCCCCACTGCCTCCTCTTTTAGTCAGATTCCTGTCCACGGCCATCAGGCCTGATTAGGCCTCACGCCCCCCCCACAACACATCAAACACTCCCACGTTGCGGCTGACGGAATGTGACTCTTTTCTGACCTCGTTTTGTTTTTTTTTCAACGCGTTAACCTTTCGTAACACTTCATTTAAACGGTAACATAAGTAGGCTTGACAACACAGATTAATGCAATGAGTGTTACAAGGATATATTTTCGCACTTCTGTTTGCATTATGGAATGGATTGACATGTTTTGTGCAATGGAAGACGATGTTCTCAAGTATGATCAGCGAGGATTTCGGCATCAGTGTGTCCGTACGTACGCGCCGGTGTGTGTAGTGTACGTGAGTGTGCTGTCCTCTGCCAGCTCTGTTGGGCTGTGTGTGTCTATTGTATGTGCACGTGCGTGTCTTCTCCTGCTATCTAAAGTCTTCATCACGGCTGTCGGTTTTCCCCCGACAAGACCCAAGGGGTCAGTTTCAGCGGAAGAATGTGCTTCTGTCTGACCGGATGTGCATGTTGTTTCCTCAGCGGTATTTTGTGGTTACAAACGACCCACTCCCTCATTGAATTAGAAGGATCAGGACTGAGAGTACAGGAAAGGTTGATTTGATGGTTCTATGTGTCCAACCAACATACTGGTGGTCAGCCCCTTCACTCACTCACTCACTCACCTCACTCACTCACCACTCACATCACTCACTCACTCACTCCTCACTCACATCACTCACCTCACTCACTCACTTACTAAACTATTCACTCCCCTTCTGCACCGTGCCTTTCCCTTCACAATCCCCACTTTTTTTTATTGTCTTTCCTTTTCCTGTTCTGTGTTTTTAAAATTAATTTTATCGCGTTTCATTTTAGACCTTATTCACTGAGATTAACCCATTGAAAAACCCACTGTCCTCTGACTCCTGAAGAAACTCTAGACCGAATCAAGTCCCAAAACAACTATAATGCACTTTATTTGCTGCCAGATTTTTTTTACGGGCCAATCTCGATGGCAGCAACCATGACTTATCCAATGTAGGAATCCTCATACTAAACTTTTCTCCCCATTGGGAAATGGTCGACCAAAATAAAGCTTGACTGAATTGCAACAGGCGGTCATGAAAGTGTCACGTCCTGAAGCAATTACTTTATACATACATCCCTTTGCCATTTCTTCCTTCCGCTCTGCAAAAGAGCAGGATTATGCGTATTATCTCTTTGGGGTCTCCATCAACCCATGCACGTTCGGTTCTAGCCATGGCGACTGCAGCTCGTTGATTTGGCCTAGGGCGAAATCTCCACTGTCAAGGGGGCCATTACACGTGACTTCAGGGGACCATTAAAGGACAGCCCACTTTTTCTGTTTTTTCTCTTTCCCAGAACTCTTGTACATATGTTGTTCAGGTTCGTTTTAATCTGTTTTTTTGTTTGGTAGTGCAGAGAAAAGACGGGAGTTAGAATAGACAGTAAGGACTTGAATTCCTCCTTAAAGTCATCAACAATGCCGTCGGGACCATGAAGAGGTTAGATAGTGATTACAATTGATGATTCCAATTTAACGCCCCACTTGCTAAAGACATCAGGAATTAGGAAAGATGTCACAATGCAGTGGTCTATTTAAATGCTTATCTAGACCTGTTGTGTTATTGTCAATTCAAGAAGTCCTACCATAACCCGAAGGCACTGATGCGCTATATTGGCACCAGTAAGACGTCCAATGTTTGACTTTACCTTTTCCAAAACCATACGCTTCTTCAATTGTAAGCTCTTCAGAAATAACATGTGACGCAAGGCGTTCTATAACTTAATAGCCTAACCTTCGCCTGGTTCTCCCCAAAAGCCTTAACCTAGTGGGAATGATGGCACTACACTAACGCTCAAGCTAACCCAATTAGCAACGTTAGGACTTTTTGGTAACTGCATTATTTCGCCACAACTTAGCCCTCCTCATCATCAGCCCACCAGAAATTAATGGAGAGAGCAAGCTATACTCAATCGTCTCACCTTTCGATGTTCCATGTAACATGTCAAGCCTAAGACTAGCAAAATGTGCGACTTGTATTACATAGGTTTCAACAAAGCAGCCAGCCACGATCCATGGGGGTTCTCGCCAGTGCTTTATATGCAATGTGCCTACCTGTCTCATCTCTCCTGACAGCCTGGAGTTGGACAGTGGGGGGAAAGTGGATTTACTTGACTGCAAACCGTCGCTATGGCTGTCAAAGCTGGCTCCCAGGACAGGACAACACAGAGAGGGAGGGGAGAGAGGAAAGAACAGGAAAGGAAGACTGAGAGACTGTAACTGCATATGCAGGAGCGAAGCGAGGGGGGAGTTGAGAAAGATGACCCTGATTATCAGAAGTTATTTGTAGAATTCAAAATTGTTTGTCTATAGTTAACTGACTTCAGCAAAGACACTAAATCAAAACTTTAAGTTCACACTGCTTGTTGTTAGTTTAAAGGACAAAAATATATAATACAGTTACTAACCCACAATCTGCTCAATGTAAAGTAACACACAAGTATGCGTTAAATCTTATCTTTGTTATCGGACAATTAAGAGTTAATTTCCTAGCACTTCAAACCATTTTTTACCCCCCCTCCCCAATTCGTCATATCCAAATTACGATATGTCTCATTGCTGCAACTTGCTGCTTAGACTGGCTCGATGAGCGAATTCGAGTACATGCGTTTCTCCGAAACATGATCCCGCCAAACCACGCTCTTACCACCCCTGCCGGCTTAACTCGCGGAAGGCAGCCGCACCCTGGTGTCGAGAAACAAAGTTAACTGACGACCAGATCAGCCTGCGTTACCTGGCCCCCATAAGGACGCTAGACGCCCACGATAAGCCAATTTGTGAAGACCCCCGGCCAAACCCTCCCTAACTCGACGACGCTGGCCTATTGTGCGCCGGACTATAGAGACTCCTGTCACCGCCGGTTAGAGTACACAGCCTGGGATCGAACGCCGTGGTCCTGTAGGTGACGCCTCAGCACCGCGAGCAAGTCTGTCCTAGACCGGTCTTGTGCCACTCGGAGCCCCAGATCAACATTTACAAACATCAACACAATATAAACAACAGATAATTTTACATAAGTATTCAGACCCTTTGCCTATAAGACTCGAAATTGGCTCAAGTGCTGCTGTTTCCATTGATCATCTTTAGCTGTTTCGAACAACTTGATTCGAGTCCCCTTGGTTTAAATTCATCTTGATTGGACCATTGATTTGGAAAGCACACCACCTGTCTATTACAAGAGGTCCCACCCCAGTTTACAGTCATGTCAACGCAAAACTAAGCCATGACGTCGAAGGGAATTGTCCGAGGCTCTGAGACAGGATTGTGTCGAGGCACAGATTCATGAATAGTACCAAACATTTCCTGCAGCATTGAACCAGGCAACTCCACCTTAAATGGAAGTAAGTTTGAACCAACAACGACCTCCTAGAGCTTGGCGCGTGCCGGCTCCAAAACTGAGCAATCGGCAAGAAGGACAGTGGTCAGGAGTCTGACCAAAACCCAATATTCATTCTACACGAAGCCCATTGTTCCTCTGTGGCACGAAGGAAAACCTTCCCAGAAGACATATCTACCATATATCAGGCCTTTATAGGATTAGAGTGGCCAGATGGAACTCCATCCAGTAAAAACGCACATGACAGCCCCATGCTAGTATTGCCAAAAGCCACATAAAGACCTCTCGACCCAGTCATCAAACCCCCAAAAATTGTAACTTTTTGGCCTGAAGCCAAAAGCGTCCACGTCTGGGGAACCTGCACCATCCCTACGGTGAGCCTATGTGTAGGTCTAGCATCATAGAGTGCGATGTTTTCAGCTGCAGGTGGCGAGACTGTCAAGATCGAGGAAAGACTGAAATAAAGCCAACAGTACAGAGAGATCATTGATGAAAACCTACTCCAGAGCCGGCTCAGGACCCCAGCGGGCGTGAGGTTCACCTCTCAACAGCGACAACACCTTTAAGCACCACAGCCCAAGACAACGCAGTAGTGGCTTCGGGAACAAGTCTTCACTCGAATGTCCTTGAGTGGCCCGCAGAGCCCGGACTTGAACTGATTCAACTATCTCGCAGAACCTGAAAATTATGGCCAGCGGCGACTCCCCATTCCACCTGCGCAGAGCTACTGCAGAACGAATGCGGGAAGAAGAAAACTCCCCAAATACAGGTGTGCAATTAGTAGCGTCATACCCAACGAGACTTGAGGCGGTAATACTCTTCCAAAGTCCTCAACAAAGTACAGAATAATAATGGTGTAATATTTATGTAAATGTCATATTTTCAGTTTTGTATTTTTAAGGTTGCAAATAGAAAAATTTATGTTTTTGCTGTCATTTATCGGGGTATTGTGTTGTAACTTGATGAGGGGAAAAGCAATTTTAATAACATTTTAGAATAAGGTATGTGACCGTAATAAAGGTGGGAAAGTTATGGGTCTTCTGAATACTTCCGAATGCACTATGCTGTTCTTTAAATTAAAAAAATAAAAAAAATGTTTTTTACCCATTCGTTGTTTTGTTCTCTGACAAAACTTTCTTGTTCCAATATGCACTGTGCTGTAGCAGCAGTATAGTTTTAGAGTAACCTTGCACGTTGAGCAATATTGATACACTGACAATGAGAAAAGATCGAGTGACATTTTCTGGAACACAGTTTGGACCGTGTCCATGTTTTCGTGTCCTGTCACTTGGAAAAACCCTCACCTGCTTAAACACTAAATTCGGGGCTTTTGAATTTAATTTGTCTGTATGCAGTGAATAATTATTATGCTATATATACAAATAACACAAAAGTGTTACAATTCTATAATCTTGAAAAATCAGTTTAAACAAGTATCCTCCACCACACTACTTGTGAGAACTAACTTTGTCATACAACATACACTGTTGGTCTACCTTGAAAAGTTTTTATCTACAAAACAGGCAAACAATGACAAACTTCTAGAACCCTGTTGTGAACATAATAGTGGTTTGTTAAAGTTTTCCTCTACACAGTATTGTTGTTTGAGATATTTTTTCTATCGGGTCCCCCTGTGGTGTGTGTCCTGTAGAGGAGAAAATGTAAATTTGTATTTCATACAAATTGTCCCTCCTCTCAATCCCATTCATGGTCGATAATCTGGATACCAAATGGTACAGGGTTTGCACTTTGAAGAGAGTGTGACGACGGCGGCGATAAATGAACAAGAGGAGTCAGAAGAGACATTCCTCTTCTGTGCCGTGGAACTAACCTTTGTCTCAGCTGGCTTACACTACGAAGTGTCTTGTATCCTTTTACTTAGTGGAATGTGCTAATTGAGCCTATCAATTATTCACGGTATCGATCACGCCCAAGCGCCAACACTTTCTACGCTGCGTCTGGCATTGTCAATTGCTGCGTGTTCGTTTGCATGTGTTTGATATTGGAACATGGTTTAGTAGTTAGCCTTCACGTATTACCTTGGCCATAGCGTTACAACAAGTCTGCATTAGCACAGTTGTATGCGTTTTTTCAAAACTGAATGAAAACACGTGTGGTCCGACAGGTGGAACTTATTTCCCATGATTAAGAGGCTACTCTGTGATGAGTGACGTAGTTGTTCATGGTGCTGGACCGCCCTACGCTAGTCCGTGCCTGGTGTGGAGCTGTGACCCAATAAGTAGAACTGCCTTGACAATTTCAATGTCGCCCCGTCAGGATAGATTTATAACTACCCATGTCGACTTATCTCCCTCTTCTGCGACAGCCAGAGGCCATAAGAAGTTGTGAAACTGACCAGAAACTCACATCCCTCCCAACAACCCATTAGTCTCAGTCACCTCCCCTTTTACGCGAACCCCCCCCCCCCCCCCCCCCCCCCCCCCCCCACCATCCCCCCCCCCCCCCCCCCCCCCCCCCCCCCCCCCCCCTAGTTTTTGAAGCTCAATTGTAAAACTCTGTTCCTATATAGCCCATTTTAGCAGTCGGGTATATTAGCATTAATATTTGTTGTGACCAGCAAGTTAGAGGGTGTACTGCAGGATACAGGGAAAGTGTGCTACACCAACCCTTAACAATTCTATAATATTAGTAGGACAACAGTTAGGGTTTACCATTGGACGTGTGATGTGAGATGGAGAGAAGAGAGAGAGAGAGAGAACGTGTGAATGCAAAATGTAACAAATGCCATTATTCATTGAATCCATTGCTACAGGTGTGATCACATCAAATTATCCTTCATAAACACTTTTGTATCCTTTTTAAATTCCATTTACACAAAATATTGCAGAAATTGTTATGTCATGATACACAATTTGCCCTTAAATTCAATGAACTGTTTCAGTGAACTTGCGGATAAGGAAAATAATACTATCACACATCTTATGGACAGACAAATGAACCAACACATCGTGAGTCATAACGATCAGCGCAAATAAAATGTCATTACCTCCAACGCTTTTGAATCCATTCTATCCCATACATTTCATATATCTTCTCTCAGCAAAGTAGTAGACTATCGAGCCACTCAGTTGTCCAGAACATGGTGTTCGAATCCACCTCCGGAAGTTTTGGAAAGCCTGAAGAAGAATTTTTGCACGGCCTGGCTGGAACCGGTCTTACCCAGTATTGAGGCCCTGCCACGGTATTTTCCATATGCGTCATTTCATTCCACCATGGGCTAAGGGGGAAGGGCTGGGAACTGTGAGCAATTTTATAAGCAGGCAGATTTGGGGGAAATCAGTATTATATTTAGACGACCACTCCACATGAGATCCACGCAAACAAACGCAACTGTCACTTTTATACTGGGCGGGATTCCCATGTAAAAACAAGCCTCAGAACCTTCAAAGGCCCCCGCTTTGATTTAGCTGGGATTACAGTGGTATCTGTCTTGAGGACCAAAAAGGCATGGACATTATCACAACATTATGCTAATCGGGTTCTGAATGGTTTTTAACCTCACCTAAGCCAAGGATTGTATCATGATGGAAAAAAATAAGAGGTAAAAACGGAATCTACGGTCTCTTTTCCTCGTATAGTGTACTCGGCATATTTGAGGGCCAAAATTCAAATTGGTTTGAAATCGGCCAAAAAAGCAGTCACAACTTTGCCTAGCCGACATAATTTTTAAGATTTGTACACCAACAGCAGTCATGAGAGAATACTAAAAAAACAGAGGTCCTCACCATTACAGTAAAATAAGAATGCCCAAGAGAAATGAGTAGATCTGGTGCTTGGCTTTTTTCTTGTTTGAAAACAAAGGGTACACACAATCATGACCGATCATCTCGAATTCAACAACTATGCTTGTCGACCCTTTTATACACACCGTGACGTACATGAAACGTCTGGACAGTTGTTTCGACGAGTTAGCCTTATAGCGAACGTGACTGGCAGTAGGCCTTAACGCCAGCATGCGGTTTGCGCAACACGAGCGCTTGGAGACATGACGGCTTCACGCCACCCAAGGCCTGTCTCGCCCAGCAGCTGGCCTATGTCCCATGAGAAGAAGAAAGAGCGAGAAGGAGTGAGAGGGAGGAAAAATACATCCCACCTGACGGCGGTTTGCATTACCATTACATCTGGCTTTCTTCTACTATGATCAGGACAGAGGAAATAATAATGTCATTTTATTTACACCAGTCCCCTGTCCCCCTCATCGCGCGCCACAGCCCACACATGCACACCTGCCGCCATGTCAAACGACCACACCCACTATCAGGCCTTTGTCCAAAGCCAATCACAGCTTGAACTCGTGGGCCCAAGCAGCGCAGTGCCATCCATCACCGGGACAAGCAAACGGACGCGAGAGAGACCGGAGCAGATAACTGCACCGTTCGCATACACACCCTCGATTGGGCCACGCGCACTTTTCCCGCATCGTCAGCCAGCGTCTGTCCCGCTCCTCCTACAACGGGGCCGACCCAACAAACGTCGGTTTCTCTTCGACCCAAGTTTGCCGGCGTCATGGCAAGAAGCAGTAAGATCCGCTTGAACACCACGAGTCAGATCCCTCTTCTAAAATCAAGCGAGTGAGAGCAGCGCGGAACTTGGGACGCATTAGCACCGCAATGACTTGCCCGGGGAGTGAGCCCTCTTCTCATGAACGCGTAATAACATATGGAGGAGGGTTGTGTGCTTGGATGATTCTGGTATGTCGAGTTGCAATTCGTCTGGTGCTGCTTCCATCGCGCAACTGCTCTCTCCGTCTCACATGTTTCCCTCACGATAGACTCTTTGGTTAAGTTTGACAACCCACCAATGGTACGTACCCCTGCGCTCTCCCCCCGTGACAAGATAGATTATAAACTCTGTATTGTATGGGTCTCTTTAGCTACAGCATTCGCAACCATAATGAAGAACGAGCCCGGCAAGGGAAACCGAAAATGTCAGATCATTGACTATGCAAGTGACTCCCATTCTTTCAAGACTTACTATAGACGAGAACTGCCGGCTCTTCTCTCGGCACAGGTAAAGCAAAACTTCATAATTTCACTTTCGTCTCTAATATGTTTTGAAGCAGGAGGGGCCTGTTCTCGCAGTTGATCTTCGATTGAATTCCGATCAATGTTTTTCGAGACCGTCTCATCCTTCAAAACGCATCTAGGCATGGAAGTGAATAGCCACAGCTCAGTGGTGTACATCACTCACCTGCGGCTATTACATCACAAACCACTGTTGCCACGTATAGACAGCTAATATAAACAGCTACTGCTAAGAGGACAATTTGTTTTTTTTTATAACTGTTTTCAATGATCAAAAATTTCTTGTATGAATGCCAAAAAATTATTATAGTATTAAACAACTAAGCCGAGACAGCGTTGTGTGTGGAGGCCAAATATACCACGGCCTAAGGCGTTCTTAGTGCCTTGGGACTCACAGGCACTTTATCATCGTTGTACGTGCATCTCTTAACCCATTGCCCATACTATTCAATATCAATACCTGTCCTTGCATCTGCTTTGCCCCGCTTATTGCCTTTACGTTATCTATTCAACTCCTCTTATCCCCTGGGTTATCTCCAACAAATTTGTGCGTTATGTCAATAAATATCTACTCGTGCTTTTCGTCTGGTAATTCTTACTGTTACTAATCTTGTGCTGCTCCCCCCCTGGGATTCTAACTTTCTTCCATCGTTCCCCCTCGGTCTACTGTTCCTTACAATTACCTGACTCCCCCTGGTCTCTGTTCCATCTCTCCCCCTTAGTCTACCGTCTCTACTACCTCACTCGCCTCCTCGCCGCAGCCAATCATGGCGTTTTCTCAATAGTCTCATACATCATCCACCCTTCCCATCTGTTTAATCTACAATACAATTGAGCTATTGTCTCCGGTCCTCATCCCTCTACGAGTAGAGATGGCTACGTGTTCATCTCGCCCCTGCTCTTCTGTTCATACTCTCCCCCTGGTCTGCTCTGTCTCATCTTCCCCCTGTTCTTAACCATTGTTTGCGTGTGCTGGTCTTGCATACTTCTGCGAGTCTCTCGCCTCCCTGGTCTGTTTTTCTGTTCTACCTGTCTCATTTACTGTCTACCCACTGTGTCTAGGTTCATCTTGCGTCCCTGTGTCTGTGTAAGTATCGTGTCCCTCAATCTCCTCCCTGCCTGTTCTACTGCTCTTCTCTCCCTGTGCTGCTGCTTCTTACTGTTTCATATCTCTCCCCTGGTCTGACGATGGCTCATCTCTCCCGCCTGTGTGTCGTGCGTGCTGTCCTCATCTCTCCCCCCTGCGCTACTCGTGCCAGT
>NW_019942769.1:207753-210313 GCF_002910315.2 Salvelinus sp. IW2-2015 | reverse complement strand
ATCATCTTCCCCCTGTCTACCTGTCTCATCTCTCTGACTCTCACCCTGGTCTACTGTCCATCTCTCTGACTCTCACCCTGGTGTACTTCTCATCTCTCTGACTCTCACCCTGGTCTACTGTCTCATCTCTCCTGACTCACCCTGTCTACTGTCTCATCTCTCTGACTCTCACCTGGTCTACTGTCTCATCTCTCTGACTCTCCCCCTGGTCACTGTCTCATCTCTCTGACTCTCTCCCCTGGTCTACTTCTCATCTCTCTGACTCCCCCTGGTCTACCTGTCTCACTCTCACTCTCCCCCTGTCTACTGTCTCATCTCTCTGACTCTCCCCCTTCTACTTCTCATCTCTCTATCTCCCTGGTCTACTGTCTCATCTCTCTACTCTCCCCCTGGTCTACTGTCTCATCTCTCCTCTCCCCTGGCTACTGTCTCACTCTCCCCCTGGTCTTACTGTCTATCTCATCTCTCCCTGGTCTACTGTCTCAATCTTTCCCCTGGTCTACTGTCTCATCTCTCCCCCTGGTCTACTTCTATCTCTCCCCTGGTCTACTGTCATCTCTCCCCCTGGTCTCTGTCTCATCTCTCCCTGGTCACGTCTCATCTCTCCCTGGTCTACTGTCTCATCTCTCCCCCTGGTCTACTGTCTCATCTCTCCCCCTGTCTACGTCTCATCGCTCCCCTGTCTACTGTCTCATCTCTCCCCTGCGTCTACTGTCTCATCTTCCCCTGGTCTTACTGTCTCATCTCTCCCCCTGGTCTACTGTCTCATCTCTCCCCCTGGTCTACTGTCATCTTCTCCCCACTGCTCTACCGTCTTCATCTCTCCCCCTGGTATACTTCTCATCTCTCCCCCTGGTTCTACTCTCTCCCCCTGGTCTACTGTCTCATCTCTCCCCCTGGTCTACTGTCTCATCTCTCTGACTCTCCCCCTGTGCTGGTGTTTCTCAGGATGAGGTGAACAATGAGAACCGAAGGAACACCAGAACCAGGATGACTTCTAAACTGGCCGTACATCAAGAGGAGGTGAGAGAGACGCTTTTTAAATGACTGCCCCCTTCCTTCTCTTTTTTAACACGGCCTGTGTGGCATCTCTAAAGATGCATCGGTTAGAGAGCATGGTGCTTGCAACGCCAGGATTGTGAGTTCGGCTCCCGTGGGGTCAACCATACATCACATTTGGTATTTTATTAGGATCCCCACTGGCTGTTGGTATTTTGGTGTTTTGTTAGAGTCCCCGTTAGCTGTTGAGATAACAGCAGCTWCTTTTCCTCGGTCCGCACAAAACATGAATAGACAAGAACAGCTCAAGGACAGAACCCCCAAAAAATTTGCGGCACACGTAGCCMKCATATCAATACAGACACACAAACTATCCAGGTCCAATAGGGGAGAGGCGTTGTGCCGTGAGGTGTTGCTTTGTGTTTTTTGAAACCAGGTTTGCTGTTTATTTGAAGGAAGTTCCATGCAATAATGGCTCTATATAATACTGTACGCTTTCTTGAATTTGTTCTGGCTTTGCGGACTGTGAAAATAAATGTGGTGGGTGGGGGGTGGTGTGTGTCAGCTGTGTGTACAGTGGTTCCTCTTTTAAAAGTTGTGAGTTTACACCGCGGGACTTAGTTACCCAGCGTCACGGCGTCATTGCTCCAGACCACCACATTTTGAGCATTTTAGAGCACTCATTATGCATTTGGGTCCCGAGGTTTTTATATGACCAATCATATCGAGTGGTTCCAATGACGAATTTCACTCGGGGCCACCCGGCCCTGGTAACTTCAGCAAAGATGGCTGACAAAACATTACAGAAAGCAAATGTAAGCCGTTATAACGTCATAATGAGTCAAGCAAAACATGTATAATTGAGAGGAATATGTTAGTTAATGTAGAGACAAATGATTGTGCATATTTTTTTGTTTTTGTCATAAAGTACATTTTATGAAAATCGCTATTTAGCAAGGTTTTTCCCCCCCAGCCACATCCAATACCAGGTTTATGATATCTCACTCATTATACACTTCAACAGTGTTTACAACTGCTGCTCCTGGGACATCAATGATTACACATTGTAACTATGCAATAGAAGAGAAACATGAGTTAAGTTAAGGCTGATTTGTAATTCATAAATATATATACAGAATAAAAAAACACTACATCCTGCCAGCACACCCACAAGCGAGCCACTCAGGCGGAGAATGACGCATGGGAAAAGAGCGAGGAACGAGATGGGATTAACAATCCAGGCTATTTGCTCTGAGGCATAATAATGTAATGAAACAAGCAGAGGAGCAGGTTTTGAACCCTCAACATTCTAACCAAGTTAAGCACACGATCGACTGGGGCCCAAATGTATTCATTGGGGTTGAGGCCTTTTGTGGCTAAAAACACTTTATCAATTGGAATCTTTAACATGTGGAAAGGGGGAAAAGTATTATTATTATTKGTTTTTCACAAGCGTAGCAGGATGGGCTATTAGCTGAACAATAGACTATTCAACCTTTACTAAAGAATTGTCTAATAGCCGTGCTAGGTGTGAACCTCCCCAATTTGAGCTAGGTGTGAA
>NW_019942769.1:200661-207248 GCF_002910315.2 Salvelinus sp. IW2-2015 | reverse complement strand
TTGAGCTAGGTGTGAACCCCCCCCCTTCCCTCCCCAACTTGGAACAAATCATTTTCAGGACTACTGTATCTAGAAAAAGCAGCAATAGGTTTTTAAGAAGAGGCTGTTCTCCACAATGTGTGGATGAAGCTCTTCATTTGGCATTTGGGGGAAAACCCGAGATGAACTGCTACAAAAAAAGACCCGCTGAAGCTAAAGACCACTCTGTAATGTTCACACCTTATTATATATATAGGAGAGGTCACAATTTACGCGATAAATTGGTCCATGCCAACTGCCAGCAGCAAAAGACTCAGCCAGGCTCTTTTACGCCCTCTTCCAAATGGTAGCTATAAATGCAGAGGTTGAGCACAGAGCAACAATATGATGAAGTGTGAATATTCCTGCCAACCACATACAGGAAAACGGTTCCTAATAAATGACATTATTAGGTGTTCCACCACCCATGTTATCTACATTATTAAATGTCCATGTGGGCTGTGCTATGTAGGTAAAAACCTCTCGTTCTCTCAAACAGAGAATCAGGGAACACAAAAGTTCAATCAGGAGAAACGACAGGGATTATCCAGTCGCAGTACATTTTAATGACCTGAAGCATGACATTTCTCCTTTTTTATTTTTTTTTAAATAGGCCTAGACTGAAGAAATAGACTCCAATTAAGCCCTCGTTGTTTGTAAAGTCACATTCAAAAGGCACTCACACATCTGAGCTATCTTTTTTGCAGGTGCATGGCAACAGGTGCATGGCAACAGGTGCATGGCAACAGGTGCATGGCAACAGGTGCATGGCAACAGGTGCATGGCAACAGGTGCATGGCAACAGGTGCATGGCAACAGGTGCATGGCAACAGGTGCATGGCAACAGGTGCATGGCAACAGGTGCATGGCAACAGGTGCATGGCAACAGGTGCATGGCAACAGGTGCATGGCAACAGGTGCATGGCAACAGGTGCATGGCAACAGCTGGATAAGATGAGGAAAAAGGAACCTGCACATTCCTCTTGCTCGTATCACTGATCTTTAATAAGCTTTACGTATCGGCCTCACGGCCTTCGTCCGAGCTTTTGTGAGTTTCTTTCAAAATTAGCACCCTTATGTAGACCTAGCCCCACCCACATCCGTTCCATTCATTGAAAGGGGTTTGGAGGTGAAGGAAAAACAAATAAGTGCTACCYAATATAACAATATGCGCATCATAAATATTCAAATAAAGTGTGTACATAAAACATATTAAACACGTCTGTAAAACCACAATGAGGACATCGACCTACCGCGCTAGTTTTCATAAATCATTGGGTACYACGCAAGAAAAACATCAGAGTAATCTGAAATAGGGGCTGAATTCATGTTCACGTTTACAACATAACATACATAGACATTTCATCATTAAGACCTTCAGGAAATAATGTCTGGAGGGTGAAAATCCCAAAAACATTCTCTTTTACTCAGAGTATTATTAATATCACCTCCCCTGTCTGATATCTTAACTTTCTCTATGCCACAAAATCTTTTTAAAATAACTGGCTGAGGTAGGCTATGATGCTTGACAGCCTAATAGAAGTAGGATTTTTTTTTATTACTCCTATTTACAATTGCAACTGATCAAAAATGTAGCATCCTACATAAAACAAKAATTTAAAGAAYAAAAATTCTGCACTTTCGAACTAAAACAATGTAACTAACTAAAAATAGAGCGCACATTTGTAATTCCCAAACTCTTAAATGTAATTGGAAAGGTAGATACAAATGATGTGTGACATTGTGGTTACAATAAAGAATGTAGCCCATCGTYCCAATGTTTCCCATTAGTCTGTGGAGAGAGACAGAGGCGAGGACAGAGAAGGAGAGAGGGAACAGATGAAAAGCGGGAGACAGATTGATAGGATAATTCCCATTTGATGGTTTATTTTAAAGTGGAATTATTATTATTGAATGTCTCACCCAGCTTTGATCCGGCCCTGCTGGACGCGAAGTTATTTTAGGTTTCTCAGACGAATCATTGGGTCGAAACTACAGAACAGTACAAAACAAGCGAACACACATGGTTAATGTTGTGCTATTCCAAGGATGTGTAACCGAAGAGAGACACCACGAGTGGGCACAGAATACATCGCCTTCCCGCTATTTCAGKACCGTTTCCGCACTGCTCTGAGACCAGCATGGAGAAACGAAAATGTTCAAATATATTCTTTAAGATGTGTTGATTATTTAGCAAAACATCATTTGCTTATATTCAGTCAAGTTAGGTTTCTCCAGAAATAAATAATTCTAAATAACTGGCTTTATTTACAAATTAGTGAGAATGCCTCACCCCATGTTCAAGAATTGCCTTTTTTTTCTCGCTCACTCCAGGTTAAATGAAAACGAAATCTCCAAAATATTGTTACTTTTTAAACAAAGCGATTTATTAATTAATTTCGAATTATATAAAAGCCCTTTAGGATATGTGAGAATATCTAATGGAAAATACCACTTAGATATTAATATAGAGTCTTTGAAATGTAAGGAAAATGCCCTTTAGATATTAATATAGAGTCCTCCAATCCTCTAAATGTAATTATTGGCTGAGAGGCAAGTCATTGAAAAAAAAATGCATATTTTTCGATATACTGTAGGCCTYCCATAGGTGAAATGAGTCTCACTAGTGTTGAGTAACGTGCTGTTAAAAAAATGTTGTAGGACTTTATTTATTTAAAGAGCATATAAAAGTTAGAAAATCAAAAGCCTATTTTAGCACCGTTTTGCACTACTCTGAGACAAGCATGAGGACTGGTCTTGATAAATCAATGAGATTTTTATTTTCACTTAATCTCCATTTTGGAGATTAATCACTAACCTTTGAACATCTTCATCAGATGACACTCATATGACATGTTATACAATACATTTGTTTTGTTCGATAATGTGCATATTTATAGCCACAAATCGGGGTTTTACATTGGCGCCATGTTCAGAAATACATCCAAAATAGCCAGAATAATTACAGAGAGCAACGTGAAATACTCATCATAGAACTTTGATGAAAGATACATGTTGTACATATAATTAAAGATACACTGGTTCTTAATGCAACCGCTGTGTTAGATTTAAAAAAATAAATAATAATAACTTTAGTAAAAAGCATCCCATGCAATAATCTGAGACGGCGCTCAGCCATTCTCCGCCATGTTGGAGTCAACAGAAATACAAAATTACATCATAANTTAAATGAAAACGAAATCTCCAAAATATTGTTACTTTTTAAACAAAGAGATTTATTAATTAATTTCGAATTATATAAAAGCCCTTTAGGATATGTGAGAATATCTAATGGAAAATGCCCTTTAGATATTAATATAGAGTCCTCCAATCCTCTAAATGTAATTATTGGCTGAGAGGCAAGTCATTGAAAAAAAAATGCATATTTTTCGATATACTGTAGGCCTACCATAGGTGAAATGAGTCTCACTAGTGTTGAGTAACGTGCTGTTAAAAAAATGTTGTAGGACTTTATTTATTTAAAGAGCATATAAAAGTTAGAAAATCAAAAGCCTATTTTAGCACCGTTTTGCACTACTCTGAGACAAGCATGAGGACTGGTCTTGATAAATCAATGAGATTTTTATTTTCACTTAATCTCCATTTTGGAGATTAATCACTAACCTTTGAACATCTTCATCAGATGACACTCATATGACATGTTATACAATACATTTGTTTTGTTCGATAATGTGCATATTTATAGCCACAAATCGGGGTTTTACATTGGCGCCATGTTCAGAAATACATCCAAAATAGCCAGAATAATTACAGAGAGCAACGTGAAATACTCATCATAGAACTTTGATGAAAGATACATGTTGTACATATAATTAAAGATACACTGGTTCTTAATGCAACCGCTGTGTTAGATTTAAAAAAATAAATAATAATAACTTTAGTAAAAAGCATCCCATGCAATAATCTGAGACGGCGCTCAGCCATTCTCCGCCATGTTGGAGTCAACAGAAATACAAAATTACATCATAAATATTCCCTTACCTTTGATGATCTGTCATCAGAATGCAGTGCCAGGAATCCTAGTTCCACAATAATTCGTTGTTTTGTTTTATAATGTCCATTTACTTCTGTCGAATTAGCAACTTTGGCTAGCAATTTACGCTAATGAACGAAAACTTCAAAAAGTGATATTACAAATCGAATAAACTGGTCAAACTCAGTTGAGAATCAATCTTCAGGATGTTTTTCTCATATATATCCAATAACGTCCCAAACGGAGCATTTCTTCATGTCTATATGACTCATGGCAAACAAGGACATCCCATGCCCAGAGTTCGTGGCCAAGAACTGGCAATCTGCCTGACCACGCACCCCAATAGCTCTCATCCGGCCCCACATCATGCTAGATGCTTCATTCCACGTTCTACTGCCTGTTGACATCTAGTGGAAGGCGTATGAAGTGCATACAGATCCATAAATATAGGAGATTTGAATAGGCGATGACTTTCAGATCGACCCATTTCAGATTTTTCACTTCCTGTTTGGAAGTTTGCCTGCCATATGAGTTCTGTTTTAGTCAGATATAATTCAAACAGTTTTAGAAACTTCGGAGTGTTTTCTATCCAATAGTAATAATAATATGCATATCATATGATCTAGGACAGAGTACGAGGCCGTTCAATTTGGGCACCAATTCATTCACAAGTGAAAATGTCGCCCCCTATCCTAGAAAAGTTAATAAACTTGTAACCGCACTTTTGAGAAAATGGCCCTTGGAATGTTTTGGTACCTACTGAAGAGCTCTCCTGTCTACACCCATTCAGCATTGTTCCCACCCTCTTAAGCTTTAGCCCCACCCATCTCTTGTGAGGTCATGTGCTAAACAGTGAGTAGTATAGTAAAGTTAAGTGTAAAAGTGGTAGTAGCCTACATTAAGGAAAAATTCCAGGTAAACAAAGTGTCCAGATAAAAAAAATATTTTATAAATTTTAGATGACTCTTACCCAGACACACTTGTCTAAATTGATGGGTCATGTGAAAGACATTTTCCACTTCACAATAACAGCACTTACAGTTGACCGGGGGCAGCTCTAGCAGGGTAGACATTTTACAAACTGACTTGTTGGAAAGGTGGCATCCTATGACGGTGCCACGTTGAAWGTCYCTGAGRTCTTCAGTARGGGCCATTCTACTGCCAATGTTTGTCTATGGAGATTGCATGGCTGTGTGCTCGATTTCAGCAACGGTTGTTTTTGAAGGGGTGTACACATACTGATTATTATAAACTGGCTGGTTTGAGCCCTGTATGCTGATTGGCTGAAAGCCATGGTGTAGACCACGGGTATGACAAAACCATTTTGTTTTTACTGCTCTAATTATGTTGGTAACCAGTTTTAAAATAACAATAAGGCACCTCGGGTCTGTTATATGGCCAATATACCACGGCTAAGGGCTGTGTCAGCGTTGTGTCGTGCCTGAGAACAGCCCTTAGCCGTGGTCCCGTGTGGCTCAGTTGGTAGAGCATGGCGCTTGCAACGCCAGGGTTGTGGGTTCATTCCCCACGGGGGGACCAGGATGAATATGTATGAACTTTCCAATTTTGTAAGTCGCTCTGGATAAGAGCGTCAGCTAAATGACTTAAATGTAAATGTATATTGGCCGTTATACCACACCACCTCGGGTCTGTTATATGGCCAATATACCACGGCTAAGGGCTGTGTCAGCGTTGTCGTGCCTAAGAACAATCCTCAGCCGTGGTATATTGGCCGTTATACCACACCACCTCGGGCCTTATTGCTTAATTATATCATGGTTTCGTAGACCTCTCCGGCGAGGGGCAGTAAAGACCCGGACTCCATTAAGCCCCAGGACTCCCAGTCCAGCCTTCGGAGCAGGAAAGAAGGAACGATGCAGAAGATCGGCGACTTCCTCCAGAGCTCCCCAACGTTTTTCGGTAGCAAGGGTAAGAGTTGACACTAACAGTAGCATTCTATCCGTCCATCCACAGTCTCTCTCTCTATCCGTCCATTCCACGTCTCTCTCTCTATCCGTCCATCACAGTCTCTCTCTCTATCCGTCCATCACAGTCTCTCTCTCTATCTGTCCATCCACAGTCCTCTCTCTCTCTCTATCTGTCCATCCACGTCTCTCTCTCTCTATCTGTCCATCCACAGTCTCTCTCTCTATCCGTTCCATCACAGTCCTCTCTCTCTATCCGTTCCATCCACAGTCTCTCTCTCTATCTGTCCATCCACAGTCTCTCTCTCTTATCTGTCCATCCACAGTCTCTCTCTATCTGTCCATCCACAGTCTCTTCTCTATCTGTCCATCCACAGTCTCTCTCATCTGTCCATCCACAGTCCTCTCTCTCTCATCGTCCATCCAAGTCTCTCTCTCTATCCGTCCATCCACAGTCTCTCTCTCTATCCGTCCATCCACAGTCTCTCTTCTATCCGTCCATCCACATCTCTCTCTGCCGTCCATCCACAGTCCCTCTCTCTAGCCGTCCATCCACAGTCTCTCTCTCTATCCGTCCATCCACAGTCTCTCTCTCTATCCGTCCATCCACAGTCTCCTCTCTGTCCATCCACAGTGTGGTGGTCTTCCGT
>NW_019942769.1:175571-195044 GCF_002910315.2 Salvelinus sp. IW2-2015 | reverse complement strand
GAGAATGGCCGGATGCTCTATAGCTAGATTACATCATCAGACCAAAGATCCAGAAACACAGAAACACACTGGAGCCAAAGTACCATCTGCAGTGGTACAAATCACACCTTAATGGTCAAGTTCAGTATTACCTGCCACAGTCTCTCCATCCATCCACAGTCTCTCCATCCATCCACAGTCTCTCCATCCATCCACCTTCACTCCATCCATCCACCAGTCTCTATCCGTCCATCCACAGTCTCTATCCGTCCATCCACAGTCTCTCTCGTATCCGTCCACCCACAGTCTCTCTCTATCCGTCCACCCACAGTCTCTCTCTATCCGTCCACCACAGTCCTATCCTCCATCCCATCTCTCTCTCTCTCTATCCTGTCCATCCCACAGTCTATCTCGTCCATCCACAGTCTCTATCCTGTCCATCCACAGTCTCTATCCTGTCATCCACAGTCTCTTCCTGTCCCATCACAGTCTCTATCTCTGTCCATCCACATCTCTCTCTATCCGTCCACCACAGTCTCTCTCTATCCGTCACCCACAGCTCTATCCGTCCATCCACAGTCCTCTCTCTCTCTATCCTGCCATCCACAGTCTATCCGTCCATCCACAGTCTCTATCCTGTCCATCCACAGTCTCTATCTGTCCATCCACAGTCTCTCTCTCTCTATCCGTCCACCACAGTCTCTCTCTCTCTATCCGTCCATCCACAGTCTCTCTCTCTATCCTCCAGTCCACAGTCTCTCTCTATCCGTCCGTCCACAGTCTCTCTCTATCCGTCCGTCCACAGTCTCTCTCTATCCGTCCGTCCACAGTCTCTCCTATCCGTCCGTCCACAGTCTCTCTCTATCCGTCCGTCCACAGTCTCTCTCTATCCGTCCGTCCACAGTCTCTCTCTATCCGTCCGTCCACAGTTCTGTCTCTATCCGTCTGTCCACAGTCTCTCATCCGTTCCATCCACAGTTCTCTATCCGTCCGTCCACAGTTCTTCTCATCCGTCCTCCGTCCACAGTCTGTCTCTATCCGTCCGTCCCACAGTCTGTCTCTATCCGTCCGTCCACAGTCTGTCTCATCCGTCCTCCACAGTCTGTCTCTATCCGTCCGTCCACAGTCTGTCTCTATCCGCCGTCCACAGTCTGTCTCTATTCCGTCCGTCCACAGTCTGTCTCTATCCGTCCGTCCACAGTCTGTCTCTATCCGTCCGTCCACAGTCTTCTCTATCCGTCCGTCCACAGTCTCTCTTTATCCGTCCGTCCACAGTCTCTCTCTCTCTATCCTGTCCATCCACAGTCTCTATCCGTCCGTCCACAGTCTCTATCCGTCCGTCCACAGTCTCTATCCGTCCTCCACAGTCTCTATCCGTCCGTCCACAGTCTCTCTCTATCCGTCCATCCAGTCTCTCTCTCTATCTCGTCCATCCAGTCTCTCTCTATCCGTTAGTCTCTCTCTATCCGTCCACAGTTCTCTCTCTATCCGTCCAGTCTCTCTCGCTATCGTCCACAGTCTCTCATCTCTATCCGTCCGTCCACAGTCTCTCTCTCTCTCTCATCTGTCCATCCACAGTCTCTCTCTCCCTCTATCTGTCCATCCACAGTCTCTCTCTCTATTCCGTCCATCCAGTCTCTCTCTCTATCCGTCCGTCCACAGTCTCTCTCTCTCTCTATCCTGTCCGTCCAGAGTCTCTACGTCCGTCCAATCTCTATCCGTCCATCCACAGCTCTCTATCCGTCCATCCACAGTCTCTATCCGTCCATCACAGTCTTCTTATCCGTCCATCCACAGTCTCTATCCGTCCATCCACAGTCTCTATCCGTCCATCCACAGTCTCTATCCGTCCATCCACAGTCTCTATCCGTCCATCCCACAGTCTCTATCCGTCCATCCACAGTCTCTTCTCCCGTCCATCCAGTCTCTCATCTCCCCCTCGGTCCATCCACAGTGTGTCTGTCTGGCCTCGCCTGGCCCCAGAGCTGTTTGTGCTTTTACCTACTCCATAGTCTTTGTCAAGCATGGCAATTCCATAATAAGCTGGCAATAGACGGTAAACAGACTGGAATCCCAGGCGTATTGTTTCTAGCCCACAGTAATGGCTTGCTCTGGCTTGACCCTTTTAGTGGCCTATGCTGCTGAGCTTTTTTTTAAAAGCCCTTCACGTCCCTCTTTCTCTTTGCAGCTAAAAAGATAATGGGATTGGTGAGCGGGAAATCCCCAGAGACGGAGAGTGGTGCATCCATGAACTTCAGACCCAAGAAGTCCAAGCGGAAGCTTTACAGACCAGATATCTCCTCCCCGATGGACTTCCCCTCCCACCCGGTGAGAACTCACAGCCAGCTGCCCATCCGTACGATTAGGCTTGGTCGACATGGCAACAACAACATCATAGCACCAATGTTTAACATTTTTATAGAATAATAGACGTTTTAGATATGTTTTATCCGTAGTGCAGGACGTTAGGATGGCTACAAATGAATTCCAAGTGGTTTTTAATGGGCTTTATCCATTCTGATTTGTTTATACTGGACCAAAACTTGACAGAGAAAGTAGTCCAATTTGTATAACTTTTCGTTTATTTAGTACTGCATCAACAAGTCCTTGTCGAAGGTATTGTAATAAATCCCTAGCTGGATGTGTATTCATCCATACGATATGTGGCTGCTCCAAACCTGGGCCAACGCCCATTTTATTGGGACAGTAGGGCTTCCTGTGTAGGGCTTCCTGTGTAGGGCTTCCTGTGTAGGGCTTCCTGTGTAGGGCTTCCTGTTTAGAGTTCTTCACCACCCTGGGTGCCTGATCAAAGTATTTCATTTTAGATCTGTTTTATCCCAGTGTGTCGGGTGTGTAACCACACAGGAAGGTCACGTAGACAACCCGATCAGTTCAGGTCTGATGCTGGGCAGCCTTGCACTATGGGTAATGGTTCCCTTTTATATGGTGGGTGTCATGCAAGACATACTTGTTGATTTTTAACTTCAGTTGTAAATCATGTAATGAAACAGGCAGGGGGAGCAGGTCTCGAACCCTCGACCTTCTAGTCCGAAGTCCGGCGCGCTTTCGACTGTGCCCGCAAAAACATGCTCGTGAGGCGGAGTCGATATCCGCGCTTACAGGGTCGTTACACTATCGGTCAATCTTAAAGATACGTTATAAAGGTTTTGTATAATTTCAGCCACTTGTTTTTAAAAGTAGGGCTCGGAAATCGGGACGCCGAAAATGATGCACAATTGTGTACAACGTCATCCGTTTCGTATGAAATGTTACTAGATCGTTCATTCACTGCTCTAGAACGTAGTGAAGTACGGGTCAATTCAAGAGGGTGCTACTAAATCAACGTCTAAACTGATTTTTCTTTTGCCCTTTGACATTATGAATCATTTAGATTGTTCTCTACAATATTACAACTTTAACACACTTTTTTAGTTGACCGGGTTGATGAAATAAGAACGTTAATTTGTAGTTTAGATTGTGCTGCTCTTGGCTGTATCTCTTCCTTATTTTGGCGTTAGGAGGTGGGTAACATCAGGGGGCATTTCCGCGCTTTGGATCAATCGAAATCAACTTGATACCCTCGRCATGTTCATCTCCAGATCCGTGGCTTTTTGTTCCTCTAACCCCGGTCAATCGATGTTGAGAGGGGCCGTTTCAATGGCGATTTAAAAGGGAACACTCGGAAATTCACAATGGAAACTAGGAACGCATTTTTTTCCCCCGGGGAGGGTGTATATATTGAAATTTAATCGGTTAACTCTGGTAATTAATGTATACCCAGTATATAAGCTCCATTTGATTTTTGTATTCTGGGGATATTATTTCGGGAAGAGCCCGTATCYCACACTAACCTGCAGCCACTAGCTAGCTTGTCTGTCGACGTTGGACGTTAGCGTCGTTCTGCCCACGGAGCAGAACCTATTGAGCAGCGACCACTTTCTGACCATGATGACGTTATGTTCTCTTTAATCATGCTAAATTCTCTGAGTAAATCGTCTAACTTTTGAACTGTGTGTGGTGTATATGTTTTGTGTGTGTGTGTGTTATATATATATATATATATTATATATATATAAAACACACAAAAATTATCAATGGAAATCAAATTTATCAACCCATGGAGGTCTGGATTTGGAGTCACACTCAAAATTAAAGTGGAAAACCACACTCAGGCTGATCCAACTTTGATGTAATGTCCTTAAAACAAGTCAAAATGAGGCTCCACGTGCCTGTATGACCTCCCTACAACGCCTGGGCATGCTCCTGATGAGGTGGCGGATGGTCTCCTGAGGGATCTCCTCCCAGACCTGGACTAAAGCATCCGCCAACTCCTGGACAGTCTGTGGTGCAACGTGGCGTTGGTGGATGGAGCGAGACACGATGTGCTCAATTGGATTCAGGTCTGGGGAACGGGCGGGCCATCCATAGCATCAATGCCTTCCTCTTGCAGGAACTGCTGACACACTCCACACAACATGAGGTCTAGTATTGTCTTGCAGTAGGAGGAACCCAGGGCCAACCACACCAGCATATGGTCTCACAAGGGGTCTGAGGATCTCATCTCGGTACCTAATGGCAGTCAGGCTACCTCTGGCGAGCCCATGGAGGGCTGTGCGGCCCCCCAAAGAAATGCCACCCCACACCATGACTGACCCACCGCCAAACGGTCATGCTGGAGGATGTTGCAGGCAGCAGAACGTTCTCCACGGCGTCTCCAGACTGTCACGTCTGTCACATGTGCTCAGTGTGAACCTGCTTTCATCTGTGAAGAGCACAGGGCGCCAGTGGCGAATTTGCCAATCTTGGTGTTCTCTGGCAAATGCCAAACGTCCTGCACGGTGTTGGGCTGTAAGCACAACCCCACCTGTGGACGTCGGGCCCTCATACCACCCTCATGGAGTCTGTTTCTGACCGTTTGAGCAGACACATGCACATTTGTGGCCTGCTGGAGGTCATTTTGCAGGGCTCTGGCAGTGCTCCTCCTGCGCAAAGGCGGAGGTAGCAGTCCTGCTGCTGGGTTGTTGCCCTCCTACGGCTCCTCCACGTCTCCTGATGTACTGGCCTGTCTCCTGGTAGTGCCTCCATGCTCTGGACACTACGCTGACAGACACAGCAAACCTTCTTGCCACAGCTCGCATTGATGTGCCATCCTGGATGAGCTGCACTACCTGAGCCACTTGTGTTGGTTGTAGACTCCGTCTCATGCTACCACTAGAGTGAGAGCACCGCCAGCATTCAAAAGTGACCAAAACATCAGCCAGGAAGCATAGGAACTGAGAAGTGGTCTGTGGTCACCCACTGCAGAACCACTCCTTTATTGGGGGTGTCTTGCTAATTGCAACAGCATGTGAAATTTATTGTCAATCAGTGTTGTTCCTAAGTGGACGGTTTGATTTCACAGAAGTGTGATTGACTTGGAGTTACATTGTGTTGTTTAAGTGTTCCCTTTATTTTTTTGAGCAGTATATATATATATATATATATATATATAATATATATAATATAGTTCAAAAGTTAGACGAATTACTCAGAGAATTTCACACTATTAAAGAGAATAGAATGTGTGTGTGTGTGTATACGACAGTCGTGGCCAAAGTTTTGAGAATGACACAAATATTAATTTTCAAAGTCTGCTACCTCAGTTTGTATTACATCCTGCAAAATATATCCCCCCCCCCCCCACTGTAATTGGTATGTTAAAAATATGTAAGTGCTTATAAGATCCTGTTTATTCTCCTGAACTGTTTGACCTCTGTCTCAGATCATCAGTGGAAGTCCAGACGAGAGAGAGGGTGACCATCTCATCATCAAGAGGAAACTCCGGACTCGGACGGCTAAATGAGTCCACTTCTCTGTTCCGCAGCGATGACGTCATCCATGCTGCTCTTGTGTGGTAAAAACAGGGGAAATGAAATAATCGATTTTGTTGGTGTAATGAAGGACATGTTGAAGTTTACTTAATATCGGTTAGGTAGTTATCAGTTTTTTGTTTTCATATAGCCTTCATTTATCACTTTAATTTATATTCCATTTCTATGTATATAATATTCCACAGTGTGATTTCTTTCTTTCATTTGTGTGATTTAACACTATATAATTTTTTTGAAACCAAGTATGGTTATTCTCAGTCCAGAACATTTTGGTAACGCGCTCCTCTGAAGATATACACGTCAACGATATTCATGTAAAAAATAAACACGGTGTTTTTTTGTTGTTGTGCATAATGAATGTCTTACTAGGGTCAACCACTACCGAATCCTATTTTGGTGGTAAACGTGATGATAATGCACGGTGTAACATAGATATTAGGGCCCTGTTCAATCAGCGTCGTATCTGGGGGTAAGACAGAACAGCATTACAAAAAAATGCTCTTTTGGTTTCACGCCGTAAAACATTTCTATTTCCTAAATTTAATCTAAATACAAATAAATGTTTATCCCAGAATCTACGATTTTTGATTACACCGAACCCTTTGACTGCTATTCATATGTAATACTGCTAACATATTCCAAGGCYAGTTAATAAAACACTACTATTCCTCCAAAATGATTCCAGTGTCTCGAGGATAACTTCAGTAACAAACGATATTCTAACCACGTCATCGAGTATTGTCACCATCCGTATTTATACTCTGAAATCCCCTTGGCAGTCACTGTATTGCTTTTTCACTTACTCATAGAATATTTTTTAAATGCATCCGAATAAGTGAAAAATCAAGGCAAGGCAGCTGTCGATAGAGGGGGGGGGGGGAGAAGGCTTGTGACACCCAGAGCTCTGTTCTGGGACGGACGTCACCGTTACGGCCATTCATCCAGCAGGGACTAGGTGTTCTTGTGCTTTTTACTTTCTCTGCAAAGTTGTGTTTTTTTTTCTTTTTTTGTGGAAGTGATTTATAAGGAGCCTGACAATCATGGTTTTCACACTTTTTTTTTTTATGAGGAAGATATTCATCTGTCAGAATTCTGGGTTTGGCCGTTGGTATCGGCTCAGAATTAGAGATATAGGCCTCAGTCAGCAAGTGGTGTATTATGTACTATCTTAACCGGCAGATTTTCTGAGTGCTTCGTGACCCAGGAGAGGATGAAAGGGGTGTAAAGGGATAGTTATGGATGACAGGCTACACCACTGTAGAGGTAAAGATGACAGGCTACACCACTAGAGGTAAATATGACAGACTACACCACTGTAGAGGTAAAGATGACAGACTACACCACTGTAGAGGTAAAGATGACAGGCTACACCACTGTAGAGGTTAAAGATGGACAGGCTACACCACTGTAGAGGTAAAGATGACAGACTACGTCACTGTAGAGGTAAAGATGACAGGCTACACCACTGTAGAGGTAAAGATGACAGACTACATCACTGTAGAGGTAAAGATGACAGACTACGTCACTGTAGAGGTAAAGATGACAGACTACACCACTGTAGAGGTAAAGATGACAGACTACACCACTGTAGAGGTAAAGATGACAGAGAGACTACACCACTGTAGAGGTAAAGATGACAGGCTACACCACTGTAGAGGTACAGTCACACATAGATGTGTGACTGAAGAGCATTTGTAAATCTCCCAATCAATGTTGCTTGATATTCCCCATGTACTCGGAGCCAAGTCAAAGACAAGTTCTCTCTATAATCACGAGCCTGTACTGTTCGATTTAGCTATGCTATCCACTTCCCACACAGCTGCACCATTGTACCATCTGAATGTCAGTTCCAGCTTCCTGTTCTCCGAAGACGGCGAAAGTGTCTGTGTCGATCTAGTTATGACTCCAAACTGAGAAGTGGAGATGCAGCTTCTGCTGACAGTACAAAAGGTCATCGGGGTAAAGGGGGAGAAAGTCCACAATTCAAAGGATCACAGTATCTACTGTTGTGTTTGCAGGGCAGACTGTTCTGTGCATGTGTTGAATCAGGCTGGTCTCATAGACTAGAGTAACATAATAAATGAAAATCCAGGACACTCAAATTAAAGGAAAAGGGGGGATACCTATTCGGTTGTACAACTGAATGCATTCAACTGAAATGTGTCTTATGTATTTAACACAACCCCTCTGTCGGTTAACTGCCTTGCTCAAGGGCAGAATAAGTCAACTCAGCAAAAAAAGAAACGTCCCTTTTTCAGGACCCTGTCTTTCAAAAGGTAACTCGTAAAAATCCAAATAACTTCACAGATCTTCATTGTAAAGGGTCTAAACACTGTTTCCCATGCTTGTTCAATGAACCATAAACAATTAATGAACATGCACCTGTGAAACGTTAAACCACTAACACCTACAACGGTACAATAAATCACATTATGAAACTTAAAACACTAAAGACCTTCTACTACTCTAACACCAAGTAAAACAGATGCCCGATTGTCCTCTCTCATCATGCGTGAACGTGCCTACCAATGCCTGCAAGAGGCATGAGACTCAATTGGCAAAGATATAAATCAATGTCCTACTTGGACCCTAAGACACCTACCAGGAACAGGACGGACAGCTGATCGTTCCTCACAGTGGCAACACAACAACACCTGCACAACGTACAGCAACATCACACCTGTAAGGACGACAATGCAACAACAACTGCCCGAGTTACACCAAGAACGCACAATCCCCCATCACGCTCAGTACTCCGCAAATCGCTAAACACTGATGTACCTTTTAAGCATCCTCACCAACATCACCGCAACAACCCATGGCACAAAACACACTTCGCTCACCAACCAACTTCAAAACTGTCCACTGACGGATCCTTTTCTCACCCAGGTATACGATTCTGTTATCCAAAAACACACGACCTTACTCTGGAGACGGATTTGAGTGAGGCTCCTCATCCGTCGCGTTTCACACATCACAACTGACTGTTTCATGCAAGAATCTCAACGCTGTGCATTACAAGGAAGACATCCTCCTCCCTCATGTTGCCCTTCCGCAGCTCATCTGACATGACCCCAGCATACAAGCCAACCAACCCATACTCGTCGTTCTGTCGTGATTCCTGCAAGACAGGAATGCATGTTCTGCCATGCCAGCGAAGACCCATCTCAATCCCATTGACAGCTCTAGCACTGATCGCTGAGCTAGGCCATTCCCCCAGAAATGTCCGAGACTTGACGGCCTTTGAAAAGTGTAACATCTCACCCACCAAAACTGTAATTTGCAGTCCATGAGGAGGAGATTCACTGCAGTACTTAATGCAGCTGGTGGCCACACCAGATACTGACTGTTACTTTTGATTTTGACCACCCCCCTTTGTTCAGGGACCACATTATTCCATTTCTCTTAGTCACATGTCTGTGGAACTTGTTCAGTTTATGTCTCAGTTGTTGAATCTTGTTATGTTCATACAATATTTACACATGTTAAGTTTGCTGAAAATAAACGCAGTTGTCAGTGAGAGGACATTTTTTTTTTGCTGAGTATATATGTTACGTTTGGTATGGTTACTTACGAAAAGTAGGATGGGTAGGCGTATAATGTAAATGTCTGGCAATGTGTTAGAATCTCATCACGGACATCTTTCGCATTTGAGAAACTTTGCGACTACTTAGCATGTTAGCTAACTCCCTTTAATCTAATCCCTAACTTTAACCCCTAGCTGGGCATTGTGTCAAGAAGCAGTGAGGCTTGACGGGGTCATGTTTCGGAGGACGCACGGCTCTCGACCTTCGCCTCTACCGAGTCCGTACGGGAGTTGCAGCGATGGGACAAGACTGTAACTACCAATTGGATACCACTAAATTTGGGAGATTGGTAAAAAAAAAAGTAACATATCACACTAATTTCAGTGTCCCAGATTTCCATTTACTATGTTACGTCTACCCCTGAGTCCAGGTTGGTTGAATCAGATTGAGTGCCTTCATGGTTGAAATCTTTGTAGTCCCAAAGCCCCTGCAGGAAGGTGACATTCAGGCGCATTAAGCAGGAAAGAGTGATGTCAGATTCGCTTTTCTCCTTCACTTGTTTCAGAGGAAACCACAGCTGTTTGTTCCCATCTTTTAAGAAACATACCTTTGCCCCTTTTACACACAAAAAGCTTATTTCTCTCATTTTGTGAACAAATTTGTTTACATCCCTGTTAGTGAGCATTTCTCCTTTGCCAAGATAATCCATCCACCTGACAGGGGTGGCATATCAAGAAGCTGATTAAACAGCATGGTCTTTACACAGGTGCACCTTGTGCTGGGGACAAAAGGCCACTCTAAAATGTGCAGTTTAATCACACAACACAATGTCACAGATGTCTGAAGTTTTGAGGAAGCGAGCAATTGGCATGCTGACTGCAGGAATGTCCACCATAGCTGTTGCCAGAGAACTTAATGTTAATTTCTCTACCATAAGCCGCCGCTTTCATTTTAGATCATTTGGCAGTACGTCCAACCGGCCTCACAACCACAGACCACGTGTAAGGCGTCGTGTGGGCGAGCGGTTTGCTGATGTCAACGTTGTGAACAGAGTGCCCTGTGGTGGCGGTGGGATTATGTTATGGGCAGGCATAAACTACGGACAACAAACACAATTGCATTTTATTGATGGCAATTTAAATGGACAAAATCTGTGACCAGATCCTGACGCCCATTGTTTTAAACGTGTCTGACCAACAGATGTATATTTGTATTCCCAGTCATGTGAAATCCATAGATTAAGGCCTAATGAATTGATTTCAATTGACTGATTATCCTCATATGAACTGTAACTCTGTAAAATCAAAGAAATTGTTACATGTTGCATTTTATATGCCCAGCTAGCTCATAACGTTCTGAGAACCATACTGTATGTTTCTTAGAGCTTGGTGAGCAGTGTGGTTGTCCTAATGGTTATTTTGCATACAACCTCCCACAACCTTCTGGGAATGGTTTAGGATAGTTGCTTGGCTTGGGAACAGTCTCAGCACATTTCAAGGAACTGGTATTGGTATTTCAATACTTTAACAGAACGTTTCCTAAATGTTCAAACGTGGTTACATTTAATTTCAATTTTGGTAACGTTCTATTAACGTTGTCCAACTGGTTTGACATTGACATTGTTCTCAAATAGTTCAGAGAACGTTCTTCTGTGGGAATTTCAGTACTTCAGCATAACGTTTCCTACAGGTTTTCTCATGGTTCTATTTAAAGTCGTGTTGATGCCATGCTTAGGTCTCTCTTTATGTAGTGTTGTGGTGTCTCTTGTCGTGGTGTGTTCTGTCCTATATGTTTTTTTTAAAATCCCAGCCCCCGTCCCAGCAGGAGGCCTTTTGCCTTTTGGGAGTCCGTCATTGGAAATAAGAATTTGTTCTTAACTGACTTACCTAGTTAAATTACGTTTAAATAAAAAAGAAATAAAAAACATTGTTTCGAGAACGTTAAGAAAACATTCCAATAAAAACCACAAGAAAACGTTAACATTCAGAGAACGTCTAAGAATGTTATTTAAAAACATCCTCAGTCCGCCAACAAAACTCTATCCTCTATCTTGTTTGGTGTCTTCAGTTGTCTTGGCAGAGCCACTAATTGGTTAATTAATTAATTACACACCTGATCTTAATGAGTGTTTGTTTCCTTTGAAATGAGGTCTGTTTGAATAGACTAAAATCAACAGCTTTGTATGAGTTATAAAACATGGCATGCTAGCTCCATCCTGGTTGTGCAGTGGACTAATTCCACAGATAGAGAACAGAAGATCATAGGTTTGAATCTCACTGACGCTGTGCCACAATAAAAGAGAAATGTGAGAAACGTTCTCAGAACCTCCCTGCAACCCAAAAAAATGTACGTTCCCAGAACAGTCAACATTTTCTCTTCCGTTCTCAGAACCTTTCAAAAAAAAAAAAAACATTCAGTTTTACTGGTCATGAAAGTTATGTCTTCGTTCCCAGAACCAATGGGAAACCAAAAACGTAAGTTCCCACAACTTGGAAGGAACCAAATGTGCTAGCTGGGTGTAGATCAGCAGTGTAGCTGTAGGCCAAGGTTAGCAGGGAGCTACGCAACTCAAATGAGTACAGCTGCGGGCTAATTTCACTGTCTCGTGAAAAGAGAAAGAGACAAAGCCAATTCTCCGAGGAGAACCATGCGTTTGTCTGCCAGCGGGCCACAACTGGGCTTTAGTTCTACCACCACAATGAGGCAATTACTATTTTACTGTTATAAACACAATGATGCAATTACTGTTTTACTGTTTTAAGGGGGATTTAAACCAACATGGCAGCAAATCAACAAAAACACTTTTCCTCCAGCCCAATGAAAAGACATGTTAATGACTCTGTGTTTGTATGACAACTTAACTCAGTACTGTTTCTCAGGCCTACTGAGACCCATTTAAGGGTGTGGGATTCCATTTTTTTTATAGAATTTATTTGGGTCAAAAACAAGATGTATGTCACGTTCCTGACCTGTTTTCTCTTGTTTTGTATTTATTTAGTATGGTCAGGGCGTGAGTTGGGTGGGTTGTCTATGTGTTGTTTTCTATGTTTGGGTTTTGTGCGTTCGGCCTGGTATGATTCTCAATCAGAGGCAGCTGTCAATCGTTGTCCCTGATTGAGAATCATACTTAGGCAGCCGGGGTTTCACGTGTGTGTTTGTGGGTGTTTGTATTTCGTGTCAGTGTTCGTGCCACACGGGACTGTCTTTCGGTTTGATTTGCTTTTGTTATTTTGTTTCGTGTAGTGTTCAGTTTATTGTTAATAAATCATGGACACTTTCCACTCTGCGTCTTGGTCCGATCCCTACACACAATGTACAATGTATTCCCAGAGGATAGCGCTTAAAGTATTCATTCATTAAAACACTTGTTTCCAAAGTGGTCCTTGATCAATGGTAAAAAAAACAAAAAACATTTAGTGATTAAAAAAGACAAAATTACAAAACAACCACGTTATAATTCATATTGACATACCAGAAAAGTGGCACTATACATCTGATGAATCTGTTGAATGATAATACACAGATACAACCCAGCTAGCAGATAACGTTCTGAGAACCATTTGTCTGTTAGAGCTTGGTGAGAGTGTGGTTGTCCTATGGTTATTATGTATACAACGTTCTGAGAACTATGTTTCTTTGCTGGGAATTTCAGTACTTTAGCATTACATTGCCTACAGCTTTCGTCATTGTTCTACTTAAAATAATGTTCTCAAATTGTTCCGGAAAACGTTAACAATGTTCTTCTGTGGGAATTTCAGTACTTCAACATAAAGTTTGCTACAGGTTTCCTCGTGGTTCTATTTAAAGTTGTGTTCAGAGAACGTTAAGAAAACGTTCCATAAAAACCACAGAAAACATTTGTAATGTTCGAAGCATGTTCTAAGAATGTTCTATAAAAACATATACATTCCGTTCTCAGCGCCAACAAAACTTTTATCTTCGTTAAGTGTGTTCAGGTGTGTTGGCCACGCCCACTAATTGTCCACACCTAATTTTAATGAGCGCTTTGAAATAGGGTCTGTTTGAATTAACGGCTTTGTATGAGTTTAAGAAAACATGTCATGCTATCTCCATCCTAGTGTGTAGTAGACTAATTCCATGGACAGATAACAGAAGATCATAGATTCAAATCTCACTGACTTTGTGCCAAATTAAAAATGTGTTTGCATGATTTAATGCGTATCTGATTTGGAGATCAAATCAATTAAATTAAGCTAGCAGTGTTATTAAAAGTCTTATTGAAACATGTCAAATTGTTATTTAATTATCTTCAAATAACCTATAATATCCATTAGCAGAAACGTTAATAAAACCACCAATGATTACTTTCAGGGAACCAATAGTAAAACGTTCTCAAGTCCTGACTGCAACTTAAAAATGTATGTTCCCAGAACAGGCAGAGTTTTACTGGTCAGGGCACTTATGGCTTCATTCCCAGAAGCAAAATGCTTTCCTCACCATCTTAAAAATTTGAAATCTTAAAAACATCTCACCATCTTAAACAATAAGCATGCCCCATTCAATAAATTTAGAACCAGGAACAGATATAGCCCTTGGTTCTCTCCAGACCTGACTGCCCTTAACCAACACAAAAGCATCCTGTGGCGTTCTGCATTAGCATCAAACAGCCCCTGTGATATGCAACTTTTCAGGGAAGTTAGAAACCAATATACACAGGCCAAGGCTAGCTTTTTCAAGCAGAAATTTGCTTCCTGCAACACAAACTCAAAAAAGTTCTGGGACACTGTAAAGTCCATGGAGAATAAGAACACCTCCTCCCAGCTGCCCACTGCACTGAAGATAGGAAACACTGTCACCACCGATAAATCCACTATAATTGAGAATTTCAATAAGCATTTTTCAACGGCTGGTTGAGCTGGTCATGGGTGCACCTCAGCCACGCTCACGGTCCTAAACAATATCTTAACAGCCATCGATAAGAAACAATACTGTGCAGCCGTATTCATTGACCTGGCCAAGTCAGGTTGACTCTGTCAATCACCACATCCTCATCGGCAGAATCAACAGCCTTGGTTTCTCAAATGATTGCCTCGCCTGGTTCACCAATTACTTCTCTGATAGAGTTCAGTGTGTTAAATTGGAGGGCCTGTTGTCCGGGCCTCTGGCAGTCTCTATGGGGGTGCCACGGGGTTCAATTCTTGGGCCGACTCTCTTCTCTGGATACAACAATGATGTCGCTCTTGCTGCTGGTGAGTCTCTGATCCACCTCTACGCAGACGACACTATTCTGTATACTTCTGGCCCTTCTTTGGACACTGTGTTAACAACCCTCCAGACGAGCTTCAATGCCATACAACTCTCCTTCCGTGGCCTCCAACTGCTCTTAAATACAAGTAAAACTAAATGCATGCTCTTCAACCAATCGCTGCCCGCACCTGCCCGCCCGTCCAGCATCACTACTCTGGACGGTTCTGACTTAGAATATGTGGACAACTACAAATACCTAGGTGTCTGGTTAGACTAGACTGTAAACTCTCTTCCAGACTCACATCTCAATCCAAAGTTAAATCTAGAATTGGCTTCCTATTTGGCAAAAGCGTCCTTACTCATGCTGCCAAACATACCCTCGTAAAACTGACCATCCTACCGATCCTGACTTCGGTGTGTCATTTACAAAATAGCCTCCAAAACCCTACTCAATAAATTGGATGCAGTCTATCACAGTGCATCCGTTTGTCACCAAAGCCCCATATTCCTAGCGACCTGTACGCTCTCGTTGGCTGGCTCGTTCATACTCATCGCCAAACCACTGGCTCCAGTCATCTACAAGACCCTGCTAGGTAAAGTTCATCTTGTCTAAGCTACTGGTCTAAACCCACCCAGACGCAGCTCCAGCAAGTATTAATGGTCACCCCAATGCCAATTCCTCTTTGGCCGCCTCTCCTTTAACAGTTCTCTGCGCATGACTGGAACGAACTACAAAAATCTCTGAAACTGGAAACACTTATCTCCCTCACTAGCTTTAAGCACAGCTGTCAGAGCAGCTCAAGATCACTGCACTGTACATAGCCCATCATAAATAGCCCAACAACTACCTCTTCCCCTACTGTATTTTATTTATTTATTTTGCTCCTTTGCACCCAGTATTTCTACCTTGCACACTCATCTACTGCAAATCTACCATTCCAGTGTTTTACTTGCTATAATTGTATTTAACTTTCGCCACCATGCTTTTTTATTGCCTTTACCTCCCTTATCTCACCTCATTTGCTCACATTGTATTATAACTTATTTTTCTACTGTATTATTGATTGTATGTTTGTTTATTCCATGTGTAACTCTGTGTTGTTGTATGTGTCGAACTGCTTTACTTTATTTTGACCAGAGGTCGCAGTTGTAAATGAGAACTTGTTCTCAACTTGCCTACCTGGTTAAATAAAAGGTGAAAAAAATACAATTTAAAAAATAAATAAATGGGAAGCTCAAAAACATACGTTCCCACAACTTCTAGGAACCAACTGTGTTAGCTGGGAAATACTCTCAGCAGCTGGGTTGGGAATGTGTTAGCTGGGAATACTCTCAGCAGTCTGGGTTGGGAATGTGTTAGCTGGGAATACTCTCAGCAGTCTGGGTTGGGAATGTGTTAGCTGGGGATACTTTTCAGCAGTCTGGGTTGGGAATGTGTTAGCTGGGAATACTCTCAGCAGTCTGGGTTGGGAATGTGTTAGCTGGGAATACTCTCAGCAGTCCTGGGTTGGGAATGTGTTGCTGGGAATACTCTCAGCAGTCTGGGTTGTAAATGTGTTAGCTGGAAATACTCTCAGCAGTCTGAGTTGTAAATGTGTTAGCTGGGAATACTCTCAGCAGTCTGGGTTGTAAATGTGTTAGCTAGGAATACTCTCAGCAGTGTGGGTTGTAAATGTGTTAGCTAGGAATACTCTCAGCAGTCTGGGTTGTAAATGTGTTAGCTGGGAATACTCTCAGCAGTCTGGGTTGTAAATGTGTTAGCTGGGAATACTCCTCAGCAGTCTGGGTTGTGAATGTGTTAGCTGGGAATACTCTCAGCAGTCTGGGTTGGGAATGTGTTAGCTAGGAATACTCTCAAGCAGTGTGTGGGTTGTAAATGTGTTAGCTAGGAATACTCTCAGCAGTCTGGGTTGGGAATGTGTTAGCTGGGAATACTCTCAGCAGTCTGGGTTGTAAATGTGTTAGCTGGGAATACTCTCAGCAGTCTGGGTTGGGAATGTGTTAGCTGGGAAATACTCTCAGCAGTCTGGGTTGGGAATGTGTTAGCTGGGAAATACTCTCAGCAGTCCTGGGTTGGGAATGTGTTAGCTGGGAATACTCTCAGCAGTCTGGGTTGTAAATGTGTTAGCTGGGAATACTCTCAGCAGTCTGAGTTGTAAATGTGGTTAGCTGGGAATACTCTCAGCAGTCTGGGTTTGTAAATGTGTTAGCTGGGAATACTCTCAGCAGTCTGGGTTGTAAATGTGTTAGCTGGGAATACTCTCAGCAGTCTGGGTTGTAAATGTGTTAGCTAGGAATACTCTCAGCAGTGTGGGTTGTAAATGTGGTTAGCTAGGAATACTCCTCAGCAGTCTGGGTTGGGAATGTGTTAGCTGGGAATACTCTCAGCAGTCTGGGTTGTAAATGTGTTAGCTGGGAATACTCTCCAGCAGTCTGGGTTGGGAATGTTGTTAGCTGGGAATACTCTCAGCAGTCTGGGTTGGGAATGTGTTAGCTGGGAATACTCTCAGCAGTCTGGGTGGGAATGTGTTAGCTGGGAATACTCTCAGCAGTCTGGGTTGTAAATGTGTTAGCTGGGAATATCCTCAGCAGTCTGAGTTGTAAATGTGTTAGCTGGGAAATACTCTCAGCAGTCTGGGTTGTAAATGTGTTTAGCTAGGAATACTCTCAGCAGTCTGGGTTGTAAATGTGTTAGCTAGGAAATACTCTCAGCAGTCTGTGGTTGTAAATGTGTTAGCTGGGAATACTCTCAGCAGTCTGGGTTGTAAATGTGTTAGCTGGGAATACTCTCAGCAGTCTGGGTTGTAAATGTGTTAGCTGGGAATACTCTCAGCAGTCTGGGTTGGGAATGTGTTAGCTGGGAATACTCTCAGCAGTCTGGGTTGAAATGTGTTAGCTTGGAATACTCTCAGCAGTCTGGGTTGGGAAATGTGTTAGCTGGGAATACTCTCAGCAGTCTGGGTTGGGAATGTGTTAGCTGGGGATACTCTCAGCAGTCTGGGTTGTAAATGTGTTAGCTGGGAATACTCTCCACAGTCTGGGTTGGGAATGTGTTAGCTGGGGATACTCTCAGCAGTCTGGGTTGTAAATGTGTTAGCTGGGAATACTCTCAGCAGTCTGGGTTGGGAAATGTGTTTAGCTGGGAATACTCTCAGCAGTCTGGGTTATAAATGTGTTAGCTGGGGATACTCTCAGCAGTCTGGGTTGTAAATGTGTTAGCTGGGAATACTCTCAGCAGTCTGGGTTGTAAATGTGTTAGCTGGGAATACTCTCAGCAGTCTGGGTTGTGAATGTGGTTAGCTGGGAATACTCTCAGCAGTCTGGGTTGGGAATGTGTTAGCTAGGAATACTCTCAGCAGTGTGGGTTGTAAATGTGTTAGCTAGGAATACTCTCAGCAGTCTGGGTTGGGAATGGTGTTAGCTGGGAATACTCTCAGCAGTCTGGGTTGTAAATGTGTTAGCTGGGAATACTCTCAGCAGTCTGGGTTGGGAAATGTGTTAGCTGGGAATACTCTCAGCAGTCTGGGTTGGGAATGTGTTAGCTGGGATATACTCTCAGCAGTCTGGGTTGGGAATGTGTTAGCTGGGAATACTCTCAGCAGTCTGGGTTGTAAATGTGTTAGCTGGGAATACTCTCAGCAGTCTGAGTTGTAAATGTGTTAGCTGGGAATACTCTCAGCAGTCTGGTTGTAAATGTGTTAGCTGGGAATACTCTCAGCAGTCTGGGTTGTAAATGTGTTAGCTGGGGAATACTCTCAGCCAGTCTTGGGTTGTAAATGTGTTAGCTAGGAATACTCTCAGCAGTGTGGGTTGTAAATGTGTTAGCTAGGAATACTCTCAGCAAGTCTGGGTTGGGAATGTGTTAGCTGGGAATACTCTCAGCAGTCTGGGTTGTAAATGTGTTAGCTGGGAATACTCTCAGCAGTCTGGTTGGGAATGTGTTAGCTGGGAATACTCTCAGCAGTCTGGGTTGGGAATGTGTTAGCTGGGAATACTCTCAGCAGTCTGGGTTGGGAATGTGTTAGCTGGGAAAATACTCCTCAGTCAGTCTGGGTTGTAAATGTGTTAGCTGGGAATACTCTCAGCAGTCTGAGTTGTAAATGTGTTAGCTGGGAATACTCTCAGCAGTCTGGGTTGTAAATGTGTTAGCTAGAATATCTTCAGCAGTCTGGGTTGTAAATGTGTTAGCTAGGAATACTCTCAGCAGTCTGGGTTGTAAATGTGTTAGCTGGGAATAACTCTCAGCAGTCTGGGTTTGTAAATGTGTTAGCTGGGAATACTCTCAGCAGTCTGGGTTGTAAATGTGTTAGCTGGGAATACTCTCAGCAGTCCCCTGGGTTGGGAATGTGTTAGCTGGGAATACTCTCAGCAGGTCTGGGTTGTAAATGTGTTAGCTTGGAATACTCCTCAGCAGTCTGGGTTGGGAATGTGTTAGCTGGGAATACTCTCAGCAGTCCTGGTTGGGAATGTGTTAGCTGGGAATACTCTCAGCAGTCTGGGTTGTAAATGTGTTAGCTGGGGAATACTCTCACCAGTCTGGGTTGGGAATGTGTTAGCTGGGATACTCTCAGCAGTCCTGGGTTGTAAATGTGTTAGCTGGGAATACTCTCAGCAGTCTGGGTTGGGAATGTGGTTAGCTGGGAATACTCTCAGCAGTCTGGGTTAAATAAATGTGTTAGCTGGGGATACTCCTCAGCTCTGGGTTGTAAATGTGTTAGCTGGGAATACTTCTCAGCAGTCTGGGTTGGGAATGTGTTTAGCTGGGGATACTCTCAGCAGTCTGGGTTGTAATGTGTTAGCTGGGAATACTCTCAGCAGTCTGGGTTGGGAATGTGTTAGCTGGGAATACTCTCAGCAGTCTGGGGTTGTAAATGTGATGTTTATTGGGG
>NW_019942769.1:167527-175546 GCF_002910315.2 Salvelinus sp. IW2-2015 | reverse complement strand
GTAAAACTGACCATCCTCCGATCCTCGACTTCGGTGATGTCATTTACAAAATAGCCTCCAAAACCCTACTCAATAAATTGGATGCAGTCATCACAGTGCCATCCGTTTGTCACCAAAGCCCCATATACTACCACCACTGCGACCTGTACGCTCTCGTTGGCTGGCCCTCGCTTCATACTCATCGCCAAACCCACTGGCTCCAGGTCATCTACAAGACCCTGCCTAGGTAAAGTTCCCCTTATCTCAGCTCACTGGTCACCATAGCAGCACCCACCCGTAGGCACGCGCTCCAGCAAGTATATCTCCTGGTCACCCCCAATGCCAATTCCTCTTTGGCCGCCTCTCCTTTACAGTTCTCTGCTGCCAATGACTGGAACGAACTACAAAAATCTCTGAAACTGGAAACACTATCTCCCTTCACTAGCTTTAAGCACCAGCTGTCAGAGCAGCTCACAGATCACTGCACCTGTACATAGCCCATCTATAAATAGCCCAACAACTACCTCTTCCCCTACTGTATTTTATTTATTTATTTTGCTCCTTTGCACCCCAGTATTTCTACCTTGCACACTCATCTACTGCAAATCTACCATTCCAGTGTTTTACTTGCTATATTGTATTTACTTCGCCACCATGGCCTTTTTATTGCCTTTACCTCCCTTATCTCACCTCATTTGCTCACATTGTATCTATACTTATTTTTCTACTGTATTATTGATTGTATGTTTGTTTATCCATGTTGTTAACTCTGTGTTGTTGTATGTGTCGAACTGCTTTACTTTATTTTGACCAGAGGGTCGCAGTTGTAAATGAGAACTTGTTCTCAACTTGCCTACCTGGTTAAATAAAGGTGAAAAAAATACAATTTAAAAAATAAATAAATGGGAAGCCAAAAACATACGTTCCCACAACTTCTAGGAACCAACTGTGTTAGCTGGAATACTCTCAGCAGTCTGGGTTGGGAATGTGTTAGCTGGGAATACTCTCAGCAGTCTGGGTTGGGAATGTGTTAGCTGGGAATACTCTCAGCAGTCTGGGTTGGGAATGTGGTAGCTGGGGAATTTTCAGCAGTCTGGGTTGGGGAATGTGTTAGCTGGGAATACTCTCAGCAGTCTGGGTTGGGAATGTGTTAGTGGGAATACTCTCAGCAGTCTGGGTTGGGAATGTGTTAGCTGGGAATACTCTCAGCAGTCTGGGTTTGTAAATGTGTTAGCTGGGAATACTCTCAGCAGTCTGAGTTGTAATGTGTTAGCTGGGAATACTCTCAGCAGTCTGGGTTGTAAATGTGTTAGCTAGGAATACTCTCAGCAGTGTGGGTTGTAAATGTGTTAGCTAGGAAATACTCTCAGCAGTCTGGGTTGTAAATGTGTTAGCTGGGAATACTCTCAGCAGTCTGGGTTGTAAATGTGTTAGCTGGGAATACTCCTCAGCAGTCTGGGTTGTGAATGTGTTAGCTGGGAATACTCTCAGCAGTCTGGGTTGGGAATGTGTTAGCTAGGAATACTCTCAAGCAGTGTGGGTTGTAAATGTGTTAGCTAGGAATACTCTCAGCAGTCTGGGTTGGGAATGTGTTAGCTGGGAATACTCTCAGCAGTCTGGGTTGTAAATGTGTTAGCTGGGAATACTCTCAGCAGTCTGGGTTGGGAATGTGTTAGCTGGGAATACTCTCAGCAGTCTGGGTTGGGAATGTGTTAGCTGGGAATACTCTCAGCAGTCTGGTTTGGGAATGTGTTAGCTGGGAATACTCTTCAGCAGTCGGGTTGTAAATTGTGTTAGCTGGGAATACTCTCAGCAGTCTGAGTTGTAAATGTGTTAGCTGGGAATACTCTCAGCAGTTCTGGTTGTAAATGTGTTAGCTGGGAATACTCTCAGCAGTCTGGGTTGTAAATGTGTTAGCTGGAATACTCTCAGCAGTCTGGGTTGTAAATGTGTTAGCTAGGAATACTCTCAGCAGTGTGGGTTGGTAAATGGTGTTAGCTAGGAATACTCTCAGCAGTCTGGGTTGGAATGTGTTAGCTGGGAATACTCTCAGCAGTCTGGGTTGTAAATGTGTTAGCTGGGAATACTCTTCAGCAGTCTGGGTTGGGAATGTGTTAGCTGGGAATACTCTCAGCAGTCTGGTTGGGAATGTGTTAGCTGGGAATACTCTCAGCAGTCTGGGTTTGGGAATGTGTTAGCTGGGAATACTCTCAGCAGTCTGGGTTGTAAATGTGTTAGCTGGGAATACTCTCAGCAGTCTGAGTTGTAAATGTGTTAGCTGGGAATACTCTCAGCAGTCTGGGTTGTAAATGTGTTAGCTAGTGGAATACTCTCAGCAGTCTGGGTTGTAAATGTGTTAGCTAGGAATACTCTCAGCAGTCCTGGGTTGTAAATGTGTTAGCTGGGAATACTCTCAGCAGTCTGGGTTGTAAATGTGTTAGCTGGGAATACTCTCAGCAGTCTGGGTTGTAAATGTGTTAGCTGGGAATACTCTCAGCAGTCTGGGTTGGGAATGTGTTAGCTGGGAATACTCTCAGCAGTCTGGGTTGTAAATGTGTTAGCTTGGAATACTCTCAGCAGTCTTGGGTTGGGAATGTGTTAGCTGGGAATACTCTCAGCAGTCTGGGTTGGGAATGTGTTAGCTGGGGATACTCTCAGCAGTCTGGGTTGTAAATGTGTTAGCTGGGAATACTCTCACCAGTCTGGGTTGGGAATGTGTTAGCTGGGGATACTCTCAGCAGTCTGGGTTGGTAAATGTGTTAGCTGGGAATACTCTCAGCAGTCTGGGTTGGGAATGTGTTAGCTGGGAATACTCTCAGCAGTCTGGGTTATAAATGTGTTAGCTGGGGATACTCTCAGCAGTCTGGGTTGTAAATGTGTTAGCTGGGAATACTCTCAGCAGTCTGGGTTTGTAAATGTGTTAGCTGGGAATACTCTCAGCAGTCGGGTTGTGAATGTGGTTAGCTGGGAATACTCTCAGCAGCTGGGTTGGGAATGTGTTTAGCTAGGAATACTCTCAGCAGTGTGGGTTGTAAATGTGTTAGCTAGGAATACTCTCAGCAGTCTGGGTTGGGAATGTGTTAGCTGGGAATCTCTCCAGCAGTCTGGGTTGTAAATGTGTTAGCTGGGAATACTCTCAGCAGTCTGGGTTGGGAATGTGTTAGCTGGGAATACTCTCAGCAGTCTGGGTTGGGAATGTGTTAGCTGGGATACTCTCAGCAGTCTGGGTTGGGAATGTGTTAGCTGGGAATACTCTCAGCAGTCTGGGTTAAATGTGTTAGCTGGAATACTCCAGCAGTCTGAGTTGTAAATGTGTTAGCTGGGAATACTCTCAGCAGTCTGGTTGTAAATGTGTTAGCTGGGAATACTCTCAGCAGTCTGGGTTGTAAATGTGTTAGCTGGGAATACTCTCAGCAGTCTGGGTTGTTAAATGTGTTAGCTAGGAATACTCTCAGCAGTTGTGGGTTGTAAATGTGTTAGCTAGGAATACCTCTCAGCAGTCTGGGTTGGGAATGTGTTAGCTGGGAATACTCTCAGCAGTCTGGGTTGTAAATGTGTTAGCTGGGAATACTCTCAGCAGTCTGGTTGGGAATGTGGTTAGCTGGGAATACTTCTCAGCAGTCTGGTGTTGGGAATGTTGTTAGCTGGGAATACTCTCAGCAGTCTGGGTTTGGAATGTGTTAGCTGGGAATACTCTCAGCAGTCTGGGTTGTAAAGTGGTAGCTGGGAATACTCTCAGCAGTCTGAGTTGTAAATGTGTTAGCTGGGAATACTCTCAGCAGTCTGGGTTTAAATGGTTAGCTTAGGAATACTCAGCAGTCTGGTTTGTAATGTGTTACTGGAATCTCAGCAGTCTGGGTTGTAAATGTGTTAGCGGAATACTCTCAGCAGTCTGGGTTGTAAATGTGTTAGCTGGGAATACTCTCAGCAGTCTGGGTTGTAAATGTGTTAGCTGGGAATACTCTCAGCAGTCTGGGTTGGGAATGTGTTAGCTGGGAATACTCTCAGCAGTCTGGGTTGTAAATGTGTTAGCTTGGAATACTCTCAGCAGTCTGGGTTGGGAATGTGTTAGCTGGGAATACTCTCAGCAGTCTGGTTGGGAATGTGTTAGCTGGGGATACTCTCAGCAGTCTGGGTTGTAAATGTGTTAGCTGGGAATACTCTCACCAGTCTGGGTTGGAATGTGTTAGCTGGGGATACTCTCAGCAGTCTGGGTTGTAAATGTGTTAGCTGGGAATACTCTCAGCAGTCTGGGTTGGGAATGTGTTAGCTGGGAATACTCTCAGCAGTCTGGTTTATAAATGTGTTAGCTGGTGATACTCTCAGCAGTCTGCTGGGTTGTAAATGTGTTAGCTGGGAATACTCTCAGCAGTCTGGGTTGGGAATGTGTTAGCTGGGAATACTCTCAGCAGTCTGGGTTGTAAATGTGATTTATTGGGGATAACACTGCAGGGAGGAAAATCACAATGTGGCTTATCAGTGTCCCCAGGTTGTCTGTGTTGATCGCCTTACAAAACCCCCATTCATCGCTGTTGGAAAACTGAATACCATAGTTCCACTGGCACTTGAATAAATGTGCCTACGTTTTCCTGAAACACATCATAGGGAGGTACAGAGAAGATAAACCGTTGGAGTTAAGGTACAATGGGGAATTTGAACAATGGCTCAATTTAATGAAGACCTACTTGTATATCAGATAAGTTGCTATTTACGACTTCATTCTTTATAATGACGGCTGCTTTGTGACTTACATTTTTATTAGGATCCCCGTTAGCTGACGCCATGATTTCAGCTTATCTTCCTTGGGTCCGACATAGAACTAAAAAGGACATTACACACAATTACAATTTATCTTTTTAATGCATGACAAACATTTAACAAATAGACAGTCGATCAATGGCAAAGAGTATCTGGTAATGGAATGTTCGCTAAAGAGACAAGTTCTCAGGCTATCAGTCACTTGTTACTCTTAAATCTACATTGTTGATCAACTCCCACCACTGTGGTTGTGGTTTGCCCATTGGTAATAAGAATCATTACTGTCAACAATTTGTAGAAAATATAAAAACTAATAGCTTAATGAGTTGTTTTTGTTGATCCAGCTTTGCTGACCTTTTTGGCACTCAGAATGAGGTAAATTGCGAAAAGGGATTTTTTTTGTTTGTTATTGCTGAACCTCCCCTTCATTTGTCATGCTCTACAGAGCGTGAATGAGGATAAATATTCGATACAGACCAGTAAAAGGCTATTTATGGCCCTTTATATTGTGTTGTCTTAAGGTCAAACAATAAAAAACTCATATGGAATTCCAGTTCTAAGGGGGAAGGGCTTCAGGAGCAGACAGGAAGAGAGGCGGGGTTTGGACTGCTCCATGGAAACCAAGCAACCATGGCAACAGAAGTTTGCTCGAAAGGCACTGCGATGTTACAAACTTCAATTAAACTCAGTTCACTTTTGAAGTGTGATGGTTTTTACTACGCTATTGCCACAGCTCCCTTGGCAAAGGCAACAAATCCACCCAAACCAACCCTCAAAGCAGGCTTTGATCAACAATGGCAAGGACAAACTACTATATGTTTGAAAGAAAGAATGAAGACACCTTGAATACTGTACATGTGCACATCTAATGAATAGAATAGTGGCTCTAGTCTTTGATTGCTGACAAGGACAGGTCCATGAATCTAAAAGGTGATTTTCAGGTGTGGGCTTTTAAATCATTATCTTCCAGACAGCGACAGCATTCATCATGCTGTGAAGACTGGAAATTTAATTCTGCACAAGAATCCATAAAATATCACTTTAATGCTAAATTATTTCAAAGAAATAACCGTATTATAAATAATCTTGGAACATTGTGCTATTGCAGTCACATCCCCCCTTCTGACATTTTAGAGAGAAAATAGCCTATTATTGTGCAACACTTAGCAAACCCACCAACACCTAGCAAACCCACTTAGCAAATACACCGACACTTAGCAAACCCACTTAGCAAATACAACAACACTTAGCAAACCCACTTAGCAAATACACCGACACTTAGCAAACCCACTTAGCAAATCCAACAACACTTAGCAAACCCACTTAGCAAATACACCAACACTTAGCAAACCCACTTAGAAAATACACCGACACTTGGCACACCCGCCAACACTTAGCAAACCCACTTAGCAAACCCACCAACACTTAGCAAACCCGCTTAGCAAACCCACTAACACTTGGTAAATCAACTTAGCAAATCCACCAACTCTTTGCACACCCACTTAGCAAACCCGCAAACCCACCAACACTTAGCAAACCCACCAACACTTAGCAAATCCACCAACATGCAAAAGTAACAAAAATAAGAATCAACAAAGGGTTGTATAGGGTACATATAAAATATAAATTAAATAATTATCTATTTTTATTCATTCAGTTTGATCAGTTTATGTTCATAGCTGTCAGTTGTTACACAAATCAACGTAGTCTCAGGGCAATTTGTATTATTCTGTACAAAAATCTTTGACACTCCATTTAGTTTGAGATGTTATGTTACTTTAGGTTACATTATGAATGGAATAGCGGTCGTACAATATAAAATGAATTAGAGGACGTATAGTATCATACGTCTTACCCAATCGTACAATAGCATACGAATCGGAAGATGTAATTCATCATATGTCTTGGAGGATGTATAGTATTGCATGTCTTTATGTGAGACCAGGTTGCTTGTTGCACTGTAACAACAAAGGATAATTACTGGGAGAATTGATGAACTAATGACAAAAGTTAGGTGAACTAAAATGCGAAAATGTAGGTGAATTTATGTAGCAGGTTYGGTGGATTGGGTTAAGTTTAGAATAAGGGTTTAGGGGTAAATTGCTCCTGACGCAACTGGATCATGCAACCTCTGGATTACTAGACTGTCGTGGAGTACGCTCACCCATCCTCCCCAACCAATGTTCCTACTTTCTGTCGTTTCTGTCTCAGAAAATTCGTAAAGTATGTTTCATATGGCTCTGAGGCCAGGCTGGTATCTGAAATTCTTGACATAACTGTTAAAAATACTTAATAGTTGACCACTGTCTCAAGTGCTGTTACTGTGAAGTGTAAACYTCTAGGAGCAACAACGGCTCAGCCGTGAAGTGGTAGGCCGCACACAGCTGCACACAAGGCTAAGATCACCATGCGCTATGCCAAACGTCGGCTGGAGTGGTGTAAAGCTTGCCGCCATTGCACTGTGGAGCAGTGGAAACGCGTTATCTGGAGTGATGAATCACGCTTCATCATCTGGCAGTCTGACAGACGAATTTGGGTTTGGCGGTTACCAGGAGAACGCTACCTGCCCGAATGCATAGTGCCAACTGTAAAGTTTGGTGGAGGAGGAATAATGGTCTGGGGCTGTTTTTCATGGTTCGGGCTAGGCCCCAGTGAAGTGAAGTCTTAACACTACAGCATACAATGACATTGTATTTGATTCTGGGCTTCCAACTTTGTTGCAACTTTCCTGTTTCAGCATGACAATGTGGCTGAAAGGACGCAAGTCCKKGCAGCAATGTTCCYACYTCTAGTGGAAAACCTTCCCAGAAGAGTGGYGGCTGTTATAGCAGCAAAGGGGGGGACCAGCTCCATATTAATGTCCATGATTTTGGAATGAGATGTTCGGACGAACAGGTGTCCACATACTTTTGGTCATGTAGTGTACCTTGTGTTTGACCATCCTCAAAAGGTGCCACAAATTTAAACAGAATTTGATATCCTTAATTGCCATAAGCTTTTGATATATGGAGATTGGATTTTGGGAGTAGATTTGAACTTATCTAGATGTGGTTTGGGAGTGCTGAGATCAGCTTCTTCCCCTCCTCCACTATCCATGCAAGCCAAGTGGAGAGAGAGGAGGGGGGGGGGAGTCAATTGATGGAGAGATCTAACAGCTCAATAAAGCTGTCAGTAGTGGAACTGAATGTACACGTTGTCATGGTGTCCACGTTCCCCCAGAAGGAGAGAGAAAGGGAGCTGGGGAACACATTTGGAGCTTTAAGTTTGAATGTACTACTACAT
>NW_019942769.1:147019-161492 GCF_002910315.2 Salvelinus sp. IW2-2015 | reverse complement strand
ATCTTTAATGACCTTCACAGAAACTTCATCACCTTTATGTTTCCATACCAAAAAACCCAAATTAAATTAAAACATTTTAGTTTGAAATGTTGAAGCATTAAATCTGTATTAGTCATCCCCATGGTGCTAATAATTAATTTAATGTTTTTTACACTCAGTGTAGTTGGCACAAAGGTAAGATCTAGAGAGAGTTATGTTTACAGCTTGACATTCATAACTAGTCCTGCTTGAATCATTTTTACATGGTCCTCTACACCAAAAAGGACAACAGTACAGGCAGGGAAAAGGCTAGTAACGTCGTCCGGGAGATCAGGCAATAGGTTGATAACAGGAAATCCGATAGGCTAAAGTACAGGCAGGGAATAGGCAAAAGGCGTTGTTAGTGAGGCAGGCAAAAACTATCATACACAGGTGGAGTAATGTGGAGACAATCACAAAGACAGGTGAGACAGATCAGGGTGAGACATAAGTATTCAGACCCTTTACTCTGTACTTTGTTGAAGCACCTTTGGCAGTGATTACAGCCTCGAGTCTTCTTGGGTATGACGCTACAAGCTTGGCACACCTGTATTTGGGGAGTTTCTCCCATTCTTCTCTGCAGATCCTCTCAAGCTCTGTCAGGTTGGATGGGGAGCGTCGCTGTACAGCTATTTTCACGTCTCTCAAGAGATTTTCGGTCAGGTTCAAGTCCAGGCTCTGGCTGGGACACTCAAGGATATTCCACTCCTACATTGTCTTGGCAGTGTGCTTAGGGCTATTTTCCTATTGGAAGGTAAACATTTGCCCCAGTCTGAGGTCCTGAGTGCTCTGGAGCAGGTTTTCATCAAGGATCTCTCTGTACTTTGCTTCGTTCATCTTTCCCTCAATCCTGACTAGTCTCCCAGTCCCTGCCGCTGAAAAACATCCCCACAGCATTGATGCTGCCACCATCATGCTTCACTGTAGGGATCGTGCCAGGTTTCCTACAGACGTGACGCTTGGAATTCAGTTTAAAGAGTTCAATCTTGGTTTTATCAGACCAGAGAATCTTGTTTCTCATGGTCTGAGTCCTTTAGGAGCCTTTTGTCAAACTCCAAGCGGGCTGTCATGTCCTGTTTACTGAGGAGTGGCTTCCGTCTGGCCACTCTACCATAAAGGCCTGATTGATGGAGTGTTGCAGAGATGGTTGTCCTTCTGGAAGGTGCTCCCATCTCCACAGAGAAACTCTGGAGCTCTGTCAAAGTGACCATTGGGTTCTTGGTCACCTCCCTGACCAAGGCCCTTCTCCCCTGATTGCTCAGTTGGCCCGGCGGCCATCTCTAGGAAGGGTCTTGGTGGTTCTAAACTTCTTCCATTTGAGTTTGATGGAGGCCACTGTGTTCTTGGGGACCTTCAATGCTGCAGACATTTTTTGGTACCCTTCTCCAGATCTGTGCCTTGACAGAATCCTGTCTCGGAGCTCTACAGAGAATTCCTTTGACCTCATGGCATGGTGTTTTGCTCTAACGTTCACTGTCAATTGTGGGACCTTATATAGACAGGTGTGTGCATTTCCATAATTATATTAAAACCAACCTGGGTCTGGGGCCCCACTTTGGCCAACCCATTCTAAATGTTCTGGACACGCCATTGCGTAAATCTAACTGGTAGAGAGGATGTGTTATGAATAGGAAATAACCCAGAGCCTTGTGGACCTCTAGCGATAATATCTAATTTCAATCWATGTGGTCGTTAACCCAGCCCTGGACTTGTCACATTCCGCCACAGTAATTCATTTWAAAAAAAGACGTGTTTTACCACTGGTCAGGTGACCTATCAGGGCAGACACTGGACATCTGGCCACTCAACAGGAGTGTGTGTGTGTGTGCGCATGCATGCCTGTGTGTGTGCCTGTGTGTGTTGGGCACTGGGGCTAGCCTGGATTGGTTAGGMTGTTACATGAAGCATAAGAAATTTGTTTAATTGTGTTATACAAGTGTAGAACATTACGCACCAGAAGATTCATAGAGACCTGGAGCTCAGGGCATGTTAAGTATAACTGTGTCCTTAAGGTGGCGGATCACACAAGTCTTTCAGAATAACATGCTAATGAGTTGAGAGAACACAAGAAAACTGGAAACGTTTCCTCATAAAGAATTGAGGAATGCTAGGCCTAAATTTAATAGGACAAAACATGAATAGGCCTAAGTTTAATAGGACAAAAAAGGAATAGGCCTAATCATCACTGAGCCACCATTTTCCTTCAGTAGCTGCTGCCTTGGCAGGAACTAATGGGGATCCATAGCTAAACCCAGGAAGAGTAGCTGCTGCCTTGGCAGGAACTACTGGGGATCCATAATAAACCCCAGGAAGAGTAGCTGCTGCCTGGCAGGAACTAATGGGGATCTATAATAAACCCCAGGAAGAGTAGCTGCTGCTTGGCAGGAACTAATGGGGATCCATAATAAACCCCAGGAAGAGTAGCTGTTGCTTTGGCAGAACTAATGGGGATCCATAATAAACCCCAGGAAGAGTAGCTGCTGCCTTGGCAAGAACTAATGAGGATCCATAATAAACCCCAGAGAGAGTATCTGCTGCCTTGACAGGAACTAATGGGGATCCATAATAAACCCCAGGAAGAGTAGCTGCTGCCTTGGCGGGAACTAATGAGATCCATAATAAACCCCAGGAAGAGTAGCTGCTGCCTCGGCAGGAACTCATGGGGATCCATAATAAACCCTTGGAAGAGTAGCTGCTGCCTTGGCAGGAACTAATGGGGATCCATAATAAACTCCAGGAAGAGTAGCTGCTGCCTTGGCAGGAACTAATGGGGATCCATAATAAAAACCCAGGAAGAGTAGCTGCTGCCTCGGCAGGAACTCATGGGGATCCATAATAAACCCTTGGAAGAGTAGCTGCTGCCTTGGCAGGAACTAATGGGGATCCATAGTAAACCCCAGGAAGAGTAGCTGCTGCCTTGGCAGGAACTACTGGGGATCCATAATAAACCCCAGAAGAGTAGCTGCTGCCTTGGCAGGAACTAATGGGGATCTATAATAAACCCAGGAAGAGTAGCTGCTGCCTTGGCAGAACTAATGGGGATCCATAATAAACCCAGGAAGAGTAGCTGCTGCCTTGGCAGGAACTAATGGGATCCATAATAAACCCCAGAGAAATAGCTGCTTCCTTGACAGGAACTAATGGGGTCCATAATAAACCCAGAAGAGTAGCTGCTGCGTGCAGGAACTAATGGGGATCCATAATAACCCCAGAAGAGTATCTGCTGCCTTGACAGGAACTAATGGGGTCCATAATAAACCCCCGAAGAGTAAGCTGCTGCCTTGGCAGGAACTAATGGGGTCCATAATAAACCCCAGGAAGAGTAGCTGCTGCCTTGGCAGGAACTAATGGGGATCCATAATAAACCCCAGGAAGAGTATCTGCTGCCTTGACAGGAACTAATGGGGGTCCATAATAAACCCCCAGGAAGAGTAGCTGCTGCCTTGGCAGGAACTACTGGGGATCTATAATAAACCCCAGGAAGAGTAAACCGATCTCTCCTGCTGCGCTGCGATGTCAGGATTCCAGGCATATGAGGGTATAGGGTTGAGCCAGGAGTTGATTGACAGTCGGAAGAGCAAATGAAATGATATGAGGGACATCCCAGCTTCAAGTGGTGTCAGATTTCACATCCTGCTTCACACAGGCAAAAGAGACATAATCAGCCATTTTGATCTATGGTGTCCACAGATCGATTTATAAGTCAAAATGTCAGCCAGAACCACGCAGGTCCCCAAAACAGGGAACTTTACCTCTATGAGTTAACAGATGAATAAACATTATGCCTGTTTAAACCTTAGGGCTCTATTCAATCTGTATTGCAGAAGTTCAGCGTTACAACGTGATTGAAATGTAAAAGGCAATGTTCCCGTGTTAGYGGAGAATGCACTGCGGCAAATGTCGGCTCAATCAGTGTGAATTACTGTTCAAATACACTGTTAATCAGAGCAGACTGGTACGGATGAGAATCGATGCATCAGTTCAGTAATATCTCTCAATTATCTCTTAACGAATACATTTTCAAAGTCTTTGAGAAGAAACAGCAAAAAAAAAAAGATGATTTAAAAATAATCTTGCAAGCCCTTTCATATGTAAATTACCCCCTAAAAATAAATGATCTACTGAAAGAGGTGGAAGTGTAAAAGAGCAACATCTTATCTGCTAGTTTGATAACTTGATCGTGTAAAGGGTCATGTGACAGAACTCAAAAACACCAAAACATTTGTGGATTTGTTTATCTTTAAGTTTTATTTTACCAGGCAGGTCAATTACGGGAAAAATAAAAATCTTATTTACAATGATGGCCTGGCAAGAATAAATGAAAAGGTCTAAATTTAATAGGACAAAACATGAATAGGCCTAAATTTAATAGGACAAAACATGAATAGGCCTAAGTTTAATAGGACAAAAAAGGAATAGGCCTAAATTTAATAGGACAAAACATGAATAGGCCTAAGTTTTATAGGACAAAAAATGAATAGGCCTAATCATCACTGAGCCACCATTTTCCTTCAGGCCCCATGTCTATGATGTGTGCTGGGAGGAGGGCTCAGAGAGTAGGCCTATTTCTTTCACATAAGGCCTTTTAAGGGAATTGCTTTAACAAAAGCCTCCATTTTATCCGCTAAGTGCACTACCGCGTCGACTGAATACTGAATTGTGTGAGTTTGGATAATTCTACGTTGTTTCCCTTAGAGACATGGCCGTCATAAACGTTGCTAAGTGGGTGACTTTGGGTACGTGTTGGATTTAGACAGGAAATAAAACGTCACCCTAATCCCATTTTTCCCCCTCCTTCATCTGTCTTGGTTTTGACTCACAATAAGACATTTAAGATGACTTTTGCGACGTATGATTCAGTGTTGTTAAGTGCGTAGGATTGCCTAACACCCCTGCGCCTTCCTGTTCTTCACTGGGCATTGCTTTACGTGTGATAGAACATATGACTGAGCCAATACTCCACATTTTCACTTTGTTTCACTGAAACAATTACAAGCCATCACACAACAAGGTGTTGGCACACTGAGCAATTTAACAGAGAGAATATGACATTATAGTCAGGAAAATTAAAAACACAAATTGTGACTTAACTGTAAACATATGGAAAAGCTATTCATAATGCCATCTAAATTAAACAGTGTTATTGCCATTTTATTAAAACCAAGAAAGGTTCACAGAATACCTTCAGATTCAATTTACACTTTGAGTCTTTATGACATTACTATCAAATTCACTGTGTCTTTATGACATTACTATCAAAATCACTGTCTTTATGACATTACTATCAAAATCACTGTGTCTTTATGACATTACTATAAAATCACTGTGTCTTTATGACATTACTATCAAAATCACTGTGTCTTTATGACATCACTATCAAAATCATGCAATTCTGTTAAATCCTTAGTGATGTCACTCTCATTAAAAAAATGAAATAATGATTTGTCAATCACATTTATATATGTATATGATACCATTCAACAAACATACATTCAACATAAATTAACAGACATTGGGGGGGGGGGGGGGAAATCTTTATACAATTGAAAGGGCATACTCACAGTAAGTAAAATGCCATGTCTAGGTTGTATTGTCCATTGGGCACGTCCAACATGTCACAATGAACCATTTGCATTTAGAGTCTGCATTAACTCTAATTGAAAAGATGTTGTCTGAAGGTCAAACACATAACCATGGAACAACGTCAACACACCATGGTTGATTTTTGACAAAGTCACAACATTGTTACCGTGACGTACAGAAAATGTTCAAAAGTGTTTGTTTACATTTACTTTGTTTACAAACATTGGAGTAAAACAAGCTTATATTTTGGTTCTGATGGGGTACTACAGTTGAACTAAGCTCATTAGGCATTTCTAAGTTGTATTCTTCAAGAATCAAATGGATATATACAAAGTTGGAAGCACAGAATTGTCTAGAACGTATGCTGTAATGTTAAGATTTTCCTTCACAGGAACTAAGGGGTCTAGTCCGAACCATGAAAAAAACAGCCCCAGATCATTATCCCTCCTCCACCAAACTTTACAATTGGCACTATGTATTGGGGAAGGTAGCATTTTCCTGGCATCCGCCAAACCCAGATTCATCTGCCGGACTGTGTGATCCATCACTCCAGAGAACTCGTTTCTACTGCTCCAGGGTCCAATGGTGCCTCGCTTTCCACCACTCCAGCCGACGCTTGGCATTGCGCATGGTGACCTTAGGCTTGTGTGCGGCTGCTCGGCCGTGGAAACCCATTTCATGAAGCTCCCGACAAACAGTTCTTGTGCTGATGACGTTGCTTCTAGAGGTAGTTTGGAACTCGGTAGTGAGGGTTGCAACCGAGGACAGACTATTTTTTACGTGCTACGCGCTTCAGCACACGGCGTTCCCGTTTTATGAGCTTGTGTGGCCTACCACTTCGCGGCTGAGCCGTTGTTGCTCCTAGACGTTTCCACTTCACGATAACAGCACTTACAGTTGACGGGCAGCTCTTGCAGCCACCCTGGGGATCTTGCAGGGCAAACATTTTTACGAACTGGCTTGTTGGAAAGGTGGCCTTCTTATGACGGCGCTACATTGAAAGCCACTGAGCTCTTCAGTAAGGCCATTTTTTTATGACAATGTTCGTCTATGGAAATTGCATGGCTTGGGCTAGATTTTATACACCTGTAAGAAACGGGTGTGGCTGAAATAGCCAAATCCACTAATTTTAAGGGGTGTCCACATACTTTTGTTAATATAGTCAACAACAACAACAAAAAATGGATGGATCAGCTGTAGATTGCCCCTTCAAGCAACAGCTAAACCATCTTGTTCTGAGGCATCGTGTTTATGCAACAACAGCACAACTGAGAAATGCCCAGGGTAAAAGCACCGTAACGTCACGGACACAAAGCCAATGACCATGGACTCACATTCAGATGGAAGGATAAAGATTCTTAGTTGTTTCATAAATCAAACCTGACCAATAAGGTCTAGACTGTGTCTGGATATGCATGATCTTAAGTAGAGGAACCAGGCAGGCAGATAACATTGACCTAAGACTTTGTCATTGAGAGAACGTGGTCTACTCTAGTGCTCAGTATGGCAGCTCCCACAACACCACAACAATAACACCATTTAGATAACAGAGTCTGTCTTATCCACCCGTTTGAGGGCTTGTTGCATCCCGACGGCAGACAGCTTGCGGTTGATATTGCGGTAYCGGCAGCGCAGCAGGTTGCTGTAGGTGGTCCTCAGGTCCCTGTTGAAGAAGGCGTAGATGAAAGGGTTGAGGAGGGAGTTGGCGTAYCCCAGCCACAACAGGGTRCTCTCCACCCACAAGGGCACACAGCTAGGGCAGTCCGCCCTGCAGATGAAGGGTCTGGCCGTGGACAGTAAGAAGAAAGGCATCCAGCAGACACTGAAGGCCCCTACCACGATCCCCAGGGTGGCTGCTGCCTTCTGCTCCCGCTTGAAGATGGACATGTTCCTCCGGTTGCTCCTCATGAGGCGCGAGAATCGCGTGCACTCCTCCACCTCCCTGTGGAGCCTCAGGGCGGCCGACACACAGTCCACGRTSTCRTCTTCCTCCTCCTGTTCCTSCATGGCTTCCTCCTCTTCCCCCCGCGCCTCCTCCTCCCRGACCCGCGGYAAGCCCGTGATGGTGTGCTTGGCGGCGCTGAGCTTGGCGGCGTGGTAGATGCGGTAGTACATAATGAGCATGACGGATACGGGGATGTAGAACGCCACTGAGGTGGAGTAGATGGTGTAACCAAAGTCCTGGCTGATCAGACACACCTTGTTGTCGTTTACGTTCTGGGCCCAGCCGAAGAGGGGGGGCAAGGTGATGGAGGCGGACAGGAGCCACACGCACAGCACCATCTTGGCCATGCAACAGCCATTCTGTCTCACAGGGTAGGTCAGAGGCTTGGTTATGCCCAGGTACCTCAGAACGGACAACAAAATAAGCATATAATTAATTAGCTGTAAACATAAATTAACTGTTTATACATACAGAACTTATTACTGTAAATACATTGGATGAACAGCAAGGAACTTCCAAAGGAAAACAAACACTGGGGAGTTATTCACACCAAAATAAAGATAGCAATTATAATAAGATAGTGTATAACAATCTTATGATAATGCAGCCTGCTACTAGGGCTAGGCTATAACTTGTTTTAAAAGGAGATTGGAATTCCCGAACTCCTTACATGTTTTTATTATGTTTATGACAGGATAGGAGAACATACAGTATAGAGGGACCAGCAAAAATGTGTATAGGACTCATGAGGGGATCGAACTGCAGGGGGTAAACAAATAGTTTTGGAGGTGACAGTGCTACCCACTTAATTCACTATGAAAATATCAGTGTTAATTAGTTTTTTTAATGATTGATTTTATTTAGTAGCCTACACCAATTGGTGCCAAGCCCGTATGGGCTTATAAGACACGATTTCATCAAGTATGTGTGCAAAAAAACACTAAACAAAAATATAAGACTCAATTTAACAATTAAATGCATAATTAACAATCCTAATAAAAACGGCTTTCACCGTGTCACACTACACAAACAATGCGTGTCCTTCTATGTAGGTAATAGGCATGGGAATGACACTTACCTGTCTATGCTAATTACGCACAACGTCATTATGGATGCGGTGCAGCACATCACGTCCATGGCAATAAAAACATTGCAGAAGACTTGGCCAAAAACCCATTGCCCCCCAATAAGGTCCGTTATACTGACAAACGGCATAACTGCCAGCGCGATTGAAAGGTCGGCAACCGCCAGAGACACGATCAGATAGTTGGACGGCTGCCGCAACTTTTTCACGAAGCACACCGAAATCACCACCAGCAAATTCCCGCAGATAGTAAACAGCGTGAGCATGGTGAGGATCCCTCCAATAAATACCTTCTCCACCTTGTCGTAGTTCAGAATTTGCTCCCCACACCGAGTGCTATTCTCCATCAGCAGAGTTGAAGACTGCGAAGTGGCGGATACTGCCTCCGACGCCTCTTGCGCAATCTTCAGCAAGTGTGCAACGAGAGCCTCCGAAATCATATTTGTTGCACCGGGCTCTTTCACTTTCTCCATCACATAAGATTTCATGTTGCTGTTGTTGAAWGTTCCATCTGCATCCACGAACATGCTGGTTGGTTTTTATCCATGAACTTGCAACCCCGTAAAATGACATAGCCTATAGGCCTACGCACAGATGTGCATGTGTGATGTAAATGACTAATCTGCAACCTCCGCTCAGAGCGCGCATTCGTAGTAGTCGGAAGCACGCAAATTGCTCTATTTTGAGGACATTATTCATCACGCAAACATGTATCAAAAAACGACCTTAAAATGTTTCTCTGTGAACATCTCTGGTCGCCACGGAGAAATAACAGCTCCTGCGGCCATGTCAGTGCAATTATACGCTAACTGATTGACAAGGGACGTCAGGAACACCTAGACGTTGGAGTCATACCAAATGTATACAAAAACAAATAGCAAATGTCTCGCTGATTTATTCAAGACATGAAATAAGCATGTCATTATCTGAATAGCCAACCAATCCAATGCGGCCATGGACAATAACGGATGGGGGACCGTATCAAAATACCTTTATTGGCAACTAAATCAGGTGTAGTAGAATAGGCCTAATAATTGTAAGCTACAATATGGCCACAATAGCATCATTTTTTAATATTTTTAAGACATGCATATATATATATACAGTGGGGAGAACAAGTATTTGTTACACTGCCGATTTTGCAGGTTTTCCTACTTACAAAGCATGTAGAGGTCTGTAATTTTTTATCATAGGTACACTTCAACTGTGAGAGACGGAATCTAAAACAAAAATCCAGAAAATCACATTGTATGATTTTTAAGAGAGAATCCACTGTCCTTATGACATTCACTATCCCAATCACGTGTCTTTATGACATTACTATAAAATCACTGTGTTTTTATGACATTACTATCAAAATACTGTGTCTTTATGACATCACTATCAAAATCATGCATTTGTTAATCCTTAAGTGAATGTCACTCTCATTAAAAAAACTGAAATAATGATTGTCAATCACATTTTATATATGTATATGATACCATTCAACAAAGCAACTCTCAACATAAATTAACAGACATGGGGGGGGGGGGGGGGGGGGGGGGGGGGGAAATCTTTATAACAATTGATAGGGCATACTCACAGTAAGTAAAATGCCATGTTAGGTTGTATTGTCCATTGGCACGTCCAACATGGTACAATGAAACCATTTGCATTTAGAGTCTGCATAACTCTAATTGACAAGATTGTTGTCTGTAAGGTCAACACATTAACCATGGAACAACCGTCAAACGATGGCTTGATTTTTGACAAAGTCACAAATTGTTACGGACGTACAGAAAATGTTCAAAAGTGTTTGTTTTAGCATTTACTCTTTGTTTACAAACATTGGAGTAAAACAAGCTTATATTTTGTTCTGATGGGTACTACAGTTGAACTAAGCTCATTAGGCATTTCTAGTTGTATTCTTCAAGAATCAAATGGAATATAAAAAGTTGGAAGCACAGAATTGTCTAGAACGTATGCGTAATCGTTAAGATTTTCCTTCAAGGAATAAGGGGTCTAGTCCCGAACCATGAAAACCAGCCCCAGATCATTTCTCCGCCACAAACTTTACCATTGGCAACTATGTATTGGGAAGGTACATTCCCTGGCATCCGCCAAACCCAGATTCATCTGCCGGACTGTGTGATCCATCACCCAGAAACTCGTTTCACTGCTCAGGGTCAATGGGCCTCGCTTTCCACCACTCCGCCGACGTTGGCAATTGCGCATGTGAACCTTAAGGCTTGTGTGCGGCTGCCTCGCCGTGGAAACCCATTTCATAAGCTCCCGACAAACAGTTTCTTGTGCTGATGACGTTGCTTCTAGGGTAGTTGGCACTCGGTAGTGAGGGGTTGCAACGGCAGACATGACTATTTTTACGTGCTACGCGCTTCGAGCACACGGCGTTCCCGTTTATGAGCTTGTGTGGCTACCACTTTGCGGCTGAGCCGTTGTTGCCCAGACGTTTCAATTCGATAACAGGCACTTACAGTTGACGGCAGCTTCTTGCAGCCCACCCGGGGATTGCAGGCAAACATTTTTTACGAACTGCTTGTTGGAAGGTGGCCTCCTTATGAGGCGCACTTGAAAGCCACTGCGCTCTTCAGTAAGCCCATTTTTTTTATGACAAATGTTCGTCTTGGAAATTGCATGCTTGGGCTAGATTTTATACCTGTAAGAAAACGGTGTGGCTGAAATAGCCAAATCCATAATTTTAAGGGGTGTCCACATACTTTTGTTAATATAGTCAACACAAAACAAAAAATGGATGGATCAGTGTAATTGCCCTCCAAGCAACAGCTTAAACCATCTTGTGTCTGAGGCATCGTGTTTATGCAACAACAGAGCACAACTGCGAATGCCAGGTAAAGCACCGTAACGTCACGGACCAAAGCAATGACCATGGACTCACAGTCAGATGGAAGCTAAAGATTCTTATGTTGTTTCATAAATCAAACGACAATAAGTCTAGACTGTGTCTGAATGGCATATCTAAGTAGAGAACCAGGCGGGCAGATAAACATTGACCCTAAGACTTTGTCATTAAGAGAACGGGTCTACTCTAGGCCAGTATGGCAGCTCCCACAACACCACAACATAACACCATTTAGATAACAGAGTCTGTCTTATCCACCCGTTTGGAGGGCTTGTTTGCATCCCGACGGCAAGAAGCTTGCGGTTGAATTGCGGTAAACGCAAGGCAGCAGGTTGCTGTAGGTGGTCTCAGGTCCCTGTGAAGAAGGCGTAGATGACAGGGTTTGACGGAGGGAGTTGGCGTAGCCAGCCACAACAGGGTCCTCCAACAGGGACAACAGCTAGGCAGTCCGCCCTGGCAAGATGAAGGGTCTGGCCGTGGACAGTGAGAGAAACGGCATCCAGCAGACACTGAAAGGCCCCTACCCGATCCCCAGGGTGGCCTTGCTGCTTCTGCTCTCCGCTTGAAAGATGGACATGTTCCTCCGGTTGCTCCTCATGACGGCGCGAGAATCGCGTGCACTCCTCCCTCCTTGGAGCTCAGGGCGGCCGACCACACAGTCACGCTCTCTTCTTCCTCCTCCTGTTCCTGCATGGCTTCCCTCCTTTCCCCCGCGCCTCCTCCCCCCGACCGCGGAAGCCCGTGAATGGGTGTGCTTGCGGCGCTGAGCTTGGGGCGTGGTGATGCGGTAGTACATAATGAGCTGAGGATACGGGATTAGAACGCCACTGAGGTGGAGTAGATGGTGTACCAGAAGTCCTGGCTGATCAGACACAACCTGGTTGTCGTTTACCGTTTTCTGGGCAGCCGAAGAGGGGGGGCAAGGTGATGGAGGCGGACAGGAGCCACACGCACAGCACCATCTTGCCATGCAACAGCCTTCTGTCCTCGACAGGGTCAGGGTCAGAGGCTTGGTGATGCCAGGTACCTCAGAACGGACAACAAAATAAGCATATAATTAGATTAGCTGTACAACATAATTAACTGTTTAATACATACAGAATTATTACTGTCATATTGGATGAACAGCAAGGAACTTCCAAAGGAAACAACACTGGGGAGTTTAATTCACACCAAAACTAAAGATAGCAATTATAATAAGATAGTGTATAACAATCTTTATGATAATGCAGCCTGCTACTAAGGGCTAGGCTAATAACTTGTTTTTAAAGGGAGCTTGGAAATTCCGAACTCTTACATGTTTTTTTTATGTTTATGGACAGATAGGAGAAATAAACAGTATAGAGGGCAAGCAAAAATGTGTATAGGACTCATGAGGGGCTGAACTGCAGGGTAAACAATAGGTTTGGAGGTGAGAGTGCTACCACTTAATTCACTATGAAAATATTTTATTTAGTAGCCACACAACATTGGTGCCAAGCCGTATGAGCTTAAGAACACGATTTTACAGTATTGTGCAAAAAAAACACTACACAAAATATAAGACTCAATTTAACAATTAATGCATAATTAACAATCCTAATAAAACGGCTTCACCGTGTAACTACACAAACAATGCGTGTCTTCTATGTAGGTAATAGGCATGGGAATGACACTTACCTGTCTATGCTAATTACGGCCACAAACGTCATTATGGATGCGTGCCAAGCACATCACTCCAGGCAATAAACATTGCAGAAGACTTGGCCAAGACCCATTGCCCCAATAAGAGGTCCCGTTATAACTGAAAACGGATAACTCCAGCGCGATTGAAAGGCTCGGCAACCGCCAGAGAACACGACATGTTGGACGGCTTGCGCAACTTTTTCACGAAGCACACCGAAATCAAACTCACGCAGCAATTCGCAGATAGTAAACAGCGTAGCATGGTGAGGATCCCCTCCAATAATACCTTCTCCACCTTGTCGTAGTTCAGAATTTGCTTCCCACACCTGATTGCTATTCTCCATAGCAGAGTTGAAGACTGCGAGTGGGATACTGCCTCGAGGGGGGGGGGACGCCTCTTTGCGCAATCTTCAGCAAGTGTGCAACGAGAGCCTCCCGAAATCATATTTGTTGCACGGGCTCTTTCACTTTCTCATACAATAAGATTCATGTTGCTGTTGTGAATTGTTCCATCGCATCCACGAAAGCTTGTTGGTTTTAATCCCTGAACCTTGCAACCCCGTAAAATGACATAGCCTATAGGCACGCGCAGATGTGCAATGTGTGATGTTAAATGCTAATCTGCACTCCGCTCAGAGGCCGCATTCGTAGTAGTCGAAGCACGCAAATTGCTCTATTTGAGGACATTATTTCTCAGCAAACATGTATCCAAAACGACCTAGAAATGTTCTCTTGAACTCTCTGGTCCCCAGAGAAATCACAGCTCCTGCGGCATGTCGTGCAATTATACGCTAACTGATTGACAGGGACGTCAGGAACACCTGACGTTGGAAGTCATACAAATGTATACAAACAACACAATAGCAAATGTCTCGCAGGGGTGATTTATTCAAGACATGAAATAAGCAATGTCATTATCCTGAATAGCACCATCAATGCGGCCATGGACAGATAACGGATGGGGGACCTATCAAAATTACTTATTCGGCAACTAAATCTAGGTGTAGTAAGAATAGCCTAATAATTGTTAAGCTACAAGTATGCCGACATCCATCCATTTTTTGAATATTTTTAAGACATGCATATATATAATAAATATACAGTGGGGAGCAACAAGTATTTTTTCCATTGTGGAGAGGTTGGAGGTCTGTTTGATTGAGTTGTGTGGACAGGTGTCTTTTATACAGGTAACAGTTCAAACAGGTGCAGTTATAAGGTAATGAGTGGAGAACAGGGGGCTTCTTAAAGAAAAACTAACAGGTCTGTGAAGCGGGAATTCTTACGTGGTGGTAAGGTGATCACTACGTAATGTCCATGC
>NW_019942769.1:141610-146994 GCF_002910315.2 Salvelinus sp. IW2-2015 | reverse complement strand
GCAATAAAATGCAAATTAATTACTTAAAAATCATACAATGTGATTTTCTGGATTTTTGTTTTAGATTTCGTCTTTCACAGTTGAAGTGTACCTATGATAAAAAATTACAGACCTCTACATGCTTTGTAAGTAGGAAAACCTGCAAAATCGGCAGTGTATCAAATACTTGTTCTCCCCACTGTATATTGTCGTAAGCCTTATTGGAACAGTAGCTAGCATAGAGTGTGGAGAGTTGTCATCAAGGCAAAGGGTGGCTACTATAAAATATATTTAGATTTGTTTAACCCTTTTTGTTGTTGTTGGTTACTACATGATTCCATATGTGTTATTTCATAGTTTTGAAGWCTTCACTATTATTCTACAATGTAGGAAATAGTAAAAATAAAGAAAAARCSTGGAATGAGTAGGTGTGTCCAAACTTTTGACTGGTAGTGTACATTGTTGTAACCCTTATTGGAGCAGTGGCTAGCAGGTGTGCCTAGGGGCTAGCAGAACAGGGTTTGAGACCTGCATATAATTGCTACACTAGTGTCAGAAGTGGGATGGAGCCTTTGATGGGCATGGTGTGTACATGTGAGGAACTTGTCGTAGAGAGGGTGGGGACAGCTCACCTGAAGGAAGCGGTAGTGTAGCGACATTAACTCAACACCTAGCGACCTTGTCAAGAGGTTCGGACCTCTTGGTGTAACGGTTAAGATGTTGGCTCGACAGTTGCTCGACCCAGGTTTGAGTCCCAGTCAGGGCTGCCACCCCCCCCAATAGATAAATAGTTAGGCATATGTAATGGCGGTGGCAGTAGCCTTGAGGTTACCAGCTTCAATATCCTGTATACTACCTACTGCTGTTGTGCCCTTGAGCAAGGCACTTGACCCCTACGTGTGTGTGTGTGTGTGTCAGCTTGGGTACCGGAACAGCAAAAAAATAAATGATCTGTGCAAATGTACCAATAAATGAAGTATAGTAATCTGATTGACATTTGCTCCCAGGATCACAGCTAAGTATGTCATGGGGCTGTCATGTATTACAGTGGGTTTATCTGACCTGTCCTGTATTATTCATAAGACTAAAAGGTACCAGGGCCCGGTCTTTTCAAAACCAGTTTAAATCTGGTTCAGAATGATCTGGAATCTGTCAACAACAAAAAAAGCATAATATTTCTATCCAGCATCAGATCAGAAAATAATGATTCTGATCCGGATACCAMAATATGAAGATCACAGAATCTGAATTCAGTGCTTTGAACAGGCCTCTCCATCTCCTGAACAGACTGTGGTACTACTTCTACACTGTCGTAGTCGAACAGATGAGAGAACTACATGAAGAGAAGAAAGATACCWTGACTAAAAATAGTAGTCTGTATATCCCTTAGAAGTTCAGTTGATTCATTTATTTGAAACTTCTCAATATAACAAATCCAAAATCACATTTTATTGGTCTTGTACATATATTTTGCAGATGTTATCACAGGTGAAGAATAATGCTTATGTTTCTAGCTCCAACAGCGGATGAATACACAGAYATCTATGGTTACTATGGTGACATTATGTATATGCACCCGGCAGCCTCTGTTTTGAAACCATTGGACTCAGTTTTCCATTCAGCGGTACGTTTTATCACTGGGGATGGTTTAAGGACTCACTATTGACGTCTGTATAAAATGTGGGATGGGACCTCTGTCTGTAAGAAGAGAAGCAGACTTACAGACACTTCCTCTGTTGTGCAGRGGCTCTAAAGCACTGCATCTCAGCGCTAGAGGTGTCACTACAGACCCCGGTTCAATTCCAGGCTGAATTACAACCCGGCCGTGATTGGGAGTCCAATAGGGCGGCACACAATTGGCCCAGCGTTGTCCGGGTTTGGCCGGTGTAGGCCGTCATTGTAAATAAGAATTTGTTCTTAACTGACTTGCCTAGTTTAAATAAAGGTTAAATAAAATAAAAACATAACTTCWTCGATTACATTTAGACTTACAAATTACCAAACCCGTTCTCAGAGATGGATAACTCTGGAGATCCCTTTMGTCTACACAGAATTGGGAAAATCTAAAGGCTTATATTTGTGGAACAATATGCAGAATTCCTTGCAGTTAGATGTTCTGGTTTCTTTCAGGCATTTTACATGATTCATTGGAGACTTTTKTGTTACAGAATGCGATTGCTTTAATGTTTAATATTGTGTATTTTATTGGGTTTTATTATAGAGGGTTTTATAAGTAATGTTTTATAAGTAGGGTTGTTGTGTTTTATTTTATATAATTTGTGTTTTATTTTATTTTTGGAAGTATTGGGCTTTATTTGTAAACTTACACAGGGCACTCTTGTAAAATAGTTTTGATCTCAATGTGACTCCTTGTTTAAATGAAAGGTTCATAAAAAATTCCCCCAAAATCCAAAGAAATTAAGAAATATCAGAGCAAGCATTGTCAGAGTCTGGAATATAAATACATATAWACACTGTTGTCAGAGGCAACCTGGAGCGTTTCCCAGTCTGACTGATCAAAACAATCTTGAAGCATAGATTCCGATTGGTCAGACCAACTAGTGACCACATACCTACACTGCAGTCAGTTTAACATAATGAACCTTTGGTTTGTAGTTACATTGACATTTCTTGGTTGTTCACCCATCTAAATCCACCGTTCCAGTGGCATCAAGTCTTGATCATCAATATAATCCTGATTTTCGGGCATCAAAACTATCCTAATCACGACTTTTTTTTTTTAGTTTGAAAACGCAAAAACGACATTCAATCCTGATTAAAGGTCAGAGTACCACATCCTTATCCCAGGGCGAAATCTGATATCACACCTTGGGAGGGACAATACATGAAATTTTCTCGAGGAGCAATTCCTGAGGGACACCAAAAGTAGTGCTGTAACACATAGACTATGTTGTAATATGTTAAATGTATATTGAGGACCATAATCACTACTACTGGATTAATTGTTAGTACAGTAGTTAACTGAAGGTTGTCCCAACTTGTTTAAATCATATAATGCTACTAATAATAACTAGTTATAGCAGTGTTCCTTATCAGTGCAGTGTTCCTCTCTCTTGAAACGTCAACATCTGTTTGCAAGAGTTCTGCGTTCTATAAATTGTGGGTGTGGCTGATATGTTCTGTGTCATCACGAGTAACTGGCACATGCTGTGCCACTGTCCCTATTACTGGTGCTGCTGGAAACAAGGGTGACACCTGGTCCTGCCGTGGCTGTGACACCTGTCCTCTGAAGTCTCTCTCCTTGGCTCTTTCCCTTCACCACCCTCATGACTCACAGTCTGTCTCCTAGAAAAGAAATAAGGTGTTTGCTGTTACTCTAACTACCGGTACCCAAAACTACACAATTTAATCACAACAGCAATACCATTGCCTTAAACAAATCTTGGTTCAGTCACCAGTTTAAGTGAGAGTGGGGGGTATCCATGGCATTTTCCAATTATGTCCCCTATTTTACAAATCAAAAAAAAATTGAGACCTTTCATATGTTGCCAAACAAAGGACTCAACAACTTACCTGAACTCCCTGTCTCTGCCAAATCTGTCCCTGCATATCTGTCCCCAGCTCTGCTGTCTGTGTGCATCTTTGCTGCTCTGCCTAATGACATATTGTGAAAACATTTCCATTACATTTCACTTTTCTTATGAACATTTTATCAACTGGTCTTTGAGATATTAGCTACTAGAGTTCTTACTTTGCGTTTTGGTGTACTGAAAAATACTCTGATGTCCGTCTTTTTACTTTTTCTGACATTTTTCTACCTGGCTGGCTGACCGGTCTAGCTGCACACACACACATTGTACACAACACATGCTGCAACGTTTTGAAATTTTAACATAGTTTGTTTATATTGGCAGGCTTCCAACAATAGCTGAATTTGCAAAAGCTAGCGAGCACCAATTCCGTTTCTGTGGTGTTTGCTATAATCTTTGCCACCTGGTTAAAGGTGAGAAAAAAATATATATTCACTAGCTCCATTTGCTTTTGAACGAGACCATTTAATATATTTAAGACAATGGTAAGATAGTGTAATTCTGTTCAGTTGGACTCAGTTTATCGCTAACCTTATCACAGGGACTTTGAAGCACTACAGCTGCTCGCTAATCTTGGAATAAATTGACGATAGCAAATATTCCATCTTTGACGACGCCACATAAATGAATAGTACTAGCTAGCTTGATAGTATGTTTGCTTTAGTTTGCGCGCTAGCTCTGCAAATCAGCTAGTGTGTGAACCTGCAACATTAAAAAAATATACATGCTAAAGCGCGATGACTGATTACCTCACGTACAGTTACGTACACTGAGTGCCTTGGCCAGTAGATACGACCCCTCTATTACCTTGCCAGCTAAAGAACTGGCAGTGGATCAAATCATTGTGGGCAAAGGCGGGGGGTCGCAATCTTGTGAAACTTAAAAACGCGCTATTAAGTGTCTATATACAGCACAAGTGCTTTCATTGCGTTATATTAATAATTATTGAAATTACATAGTTATGTTTACAGTGATATATTGGGGGACAAATCATATTGTCCCCAGGATGGGGGGTCGTGTCCCCCCCGTCCCCCCTGGATTTCCGCCTATGCCTTATCCTATTCAGAGGGTCAGAATCTATTTTTTCCGTTTTGTAAACCCAAATTCTAACATTTAAGCCTATCTGACTTGCCCAAATCTGTTCAGATCATTTCAAAATCGGCCAATTTCTCACAATAACGAAGATCAGGGAAATATTAGAGGCTTTTTTTTTTGAGTCATGTTGGGGATGAATCAGAATGAGTTGGGTAACATAGATAATGTTTATTTTCATATATGCTTGTGAGATACTTGTCTAAAATATTTCCTTTTGTCTATAGATATATAAATATGTTCTTTGAGAAGAACATAACTATGAATCAAGGGGTTTATCATCAGATATAGCAAATGAGACTATGGACCATTGAGCAGAAACTTTTTGTACAGTACGTTACAATAGCGCCACCATGTGGCCTTATAGGATTAACTGACCAACTTTAGTCTTTAGCCTTAAAGTCTTCTGAAGACACTGATGATGAGGCCTACTCAAGCGAACCAAAATCATCTTCAATTTGAATACACTGTAATCACTCCTGCCGTGTTGGCTGGGGCTGCAGAGCTCCCCCCTCCCCCAAAAAGATGACAAGTGACGCTATATCTGCCGATAACAGTGTTACATTGGACCTCTTCACATTGCTTAGTGTTACATAGGACTTGATATGCAAGTTTCACCAGTTTGAACAGTAGACTAAACAAAAGAGCTGTTGACACATGGTTTGAAGGAGAAAATAACCCCACATAACCGTGGTACTGTAATATAATTGTTATGTTATTCTCATGTGACACATTGGAGATACTATATGTCCTGTAGATTTT